>NC_141312.1:11967500-12180000 GCF_037954325.1 Fistularia commersonii | reverse complement strand
GAAACATCAAGAGGATAAAAGCAGAGCAGAGGAAAAAGTGGTGGAAGCTGAAAAGGGAGGAGTGTTGTATGGTTTTCAGGGAGGAGTTGAGAAAGGCTCTGGGTGGTCAGGGAGAGCCTCTAGATGATTGGACAACTAAAGCTAATGTTATCAGGGAGACAGGTAGAAGAGTACCTGTGTATCATCACGAAGGAAAGTAGATGAAGAGACTTGGTGGTGGAATGAGGAAGTGCAGGAGTATATACAGAGAAAGCGGTTAGCAAAGAAGAGGTGGGTGCAGGGGCTTCCCAGCCAAGTCAGCATGCCATTTGCTATTGGCTTTTTGAGTCCAGTGTTTGACTTTGTCCACTGCGTTAACCCTTGCTGCATAGTTGTTCTCTATTTTTATCGGAGACTTAGCAAGTTTAGTTTTTGGGACATGGTGACAGTTTTCGTTTTAAGATCTATTTTCCCAAAATGACTAAAACCAAAATAGGCATGAATTTTTACGCTTGGCTTGACTTTTCCACCAAGCTGGTAATAAAATATTCTATATGAATCTCTCCTCTGCCTCTGCATTTTTGGGCTGATACACCATTGTCTAGCGGTATCCCATCCTCTCCTCCCTCACCCATCCTGTCACAATGATGATGTCCTTACAGTAGTTACTGCCCTGCTCCTATTCTGTACTCCTGCGTCTGGTGGTTTCAGATTTGGCAAAGGCCATTTGGGATAGCCACAGGATTTAAGGGCCTCCCTAATATGTTGAACCTCAGTTTCTCAGCCCACGGTGGTTGATGGGATAATCTTGGCTTGGTGGTGTAGAGCAGTGATTTTCAGCCAGTGTGCCACGGCTGACTAGTGTGCCGTGAGAGCTCATCAGGTGTGCTGTTGGAAATTACCAGGGCTCACTGGATTATAAGACGCATCTGTTCCTAAGAAATGGAACGCCACTCGTTAAGTCATCACGTCTGTGATGCGATGATGTAGAGGTCAATGTTAGAATTAGTGTTGCGCGACACGTGACAGTGGCAGTTTGGGATAACAGCAAGATGAGCGAATGACAGTGATGGAGAGGTTTTTGAGGATGGAAAATGCAATGCCGAACAGGGCCCTGGACAAAATTCTGACCCAGATGAAGGCCCTAGTATTAGTGGTCAACAAAAGAAAAAAGAAAAGATGGTGAGCCTGAGGAAATACAGCAAAAGCTATCTTCTATTTGGATTCACTTTCACTGGGGATGCAACGGCACCGACCCCGCTGTGCTTGGTGTGTGGTGAGAAGCTATCCAATAGCACCATGGTGCCAAGCAAGCTTAAACGCCATCTCAAAATGAAACACCCTTTCATTCAAAACAAGTTGATGGACTATTTTGTATACTTACGTACAAACAATGAGAAACAGGCAATTTCTTTTGAGAAAAACCACAAAGGTAAACGAGAGAGCCCTCAAAGCCAGCTACCTTGTTGCTGGTTAGGGTTAGGGTAAGGGTTAGCTAACCCTAGCTAAATCAAAAAAGGTCCCACACTGTGGCAGAAACATTAATACTGCTAGCTTGTAAAGCCATTTTAAATGAGATCCTCGTGGCCCTGACATGGCCAAAGAGATAGCCAAAGTGCCTCTCTCAGATTACACAATTACCAGACGTATTGATGACTTGTCTGTGGACATCGAAAAGATGTTTTAGAAAAGATGCACATCAGTAAGAAATTTGCCTTGCAATTTGATGAGTCGACAAATATTAGTGGATAATGTCAGCTCTTGGACAACGTGCGTTTTGTGGATGGAGAAGCCATTCAAGAAACCTCCTATTTTGCAAGGCACTGGCAGAAAAATCAACAGGAGAGGAAATATTTTGTATCACAGCGGAATATCTTGACAAAGGTAGGCTTACGTGAGAAAACTGCACAGGTTTCTGCACTGATGGAGCCGCAGCCATGGTCGGGCGCAGCAAAGGCTTCTTAAGTAGGGTCAAAGAAAAAAACCCGGATGTTATTGTTATGCACTGTTTTTTGCACCGTGAGGCCCTCGATGCAAAGTCCTTACCAGCAGATCTAGCACTTGTGTTGGATGATGTTGTGCGCATAGTGAACTTTGTGAAGATGCGACCTTTGAGATGTCGCTTATTTGTGTTCACGGAAGCGGAACATATAGTCTTATTCCTCCACACAGATGTCCGGTGGCTGTTGCATGGCAAAGTGCAGGCCCGTGTGTATGAGCTGTGAGAGGAAGTTTTTCTGACAAACGAGAGGTCCGATTACTCAAAGCTATGCGCAGGTGATGAGTGGTGTGCAAAGCTGGCATACCTGGCTGATATATTTCATCATCTGAATGAACTGAACACACGGATGCCAGGCCGAAATGAAAACCTGCTTACAAGCACTGATAAAATGAACAGATTCCATTTAAAGTTGCAGCTCTGGCAACAACATGTGCAGCGTGGCAACCTTGAAATGTTCCCACTCGCTGGGAAACTGCATGATGGCAACACTGCTGCAATGTGCGAGGTGATTGGCACACATTTGAAAACTCTTGGGGAGAAATTGTCATTTTATCTTTATTCAGCCTTCACAGAATTCCTTGAGTGGGTTACAGCTTAGTATCAGTTGCTGGAAAGGACATGACTTTAAAGGAGCAAGAGGAACTCATTGAACTGAAACAAGATCATCGTTTAAAGCTAAAATTTGCTGATCGTCCTTTGGACAGTTTTTGGTTATCTGTTGCCAGGGAGTTCCCCATTCTGGGCAACAAAGCTATTTTGCCATTGCTCCCATTTTCAAACATTTTCAAGTGAGCTGAGCATCACTAGCTTGACTGCGATAAAAAGAGCAAGTATTGGTTGGTATGTGTGGGTTTCCAGTAAATCTTGTAATCCAGACTGCTGTCCTGGTGAACAGGAACAGAACAGTCAAAGAAAGGAAGTTTGTCATCAGTGAAATCCTCCCTAGGGAGTTTTATGTGGGTGTCAATCATATTGAGGTGTGCGATAAACGATTCCACTTCTTCAGTCTTAATCTTGACCCATGCATAATCCACATACCTGAACCAATGACTTGGCGGTGTACCCTTCAAAGAAGCAAGGGCTTTGCTCTGTACTTCCTGCATGTAAAAAAAAATGCCCTAATGGGGGATACGGGGTGAGCCCATGGCACACCAATTCTTTAGAGGCTAGAATCCAAGGTTATGTTGTGAATATGTAGTTTGTAGGCAGAGGTTCAGAAAAGTGCAGATGCGGTCCTTGGTAAGTTTTGTTCCTTATTACCAAGGTGTTCTCCTTTATTAGGCGTTCCCTCACTGCTGTGATTGCATCTGTTTTGGGGATACCGGTGAACAGTGAGTTCAAATAAAACAACACCATGGTTTCATCCAGGTCCAGTTTGATCTGTCTGACTTCACTGGAAAACCAGTTAATTTTGGATATGGTGTGTGAGGTTGCCAGCCAGAGCTGCCAAAATCCTTGCCATGTGTTCGGCGATGTAACCACGTCTCTGATACAGAAGATGAGCAAATCTGACTGAAGGTCTCAGTGAAGACACAATCAGTCACTCAAAAATTGTCTCTGTGGTCACATGTCTGATGGATGTTAACTGATGATTTTCCTATCACAAATCTTGCCCATTACTGGGCAATTATCCAAGCCACTACCAAGATCTCTCCTGCAAAACTCATGCTGGGCAGAGAGCTCATGCCTCCTCAGCAGAGACCCTGTGCACCTGAAGTCCTGAGTTACCAGGCCATCAGGGCTCCTATCAGCAGGCAAACAAGTGTCATGAAGCAGAGATTCAATAAGGAGCAAAGAACTAAGTTGTCAAACATCTGAGTGTCAGACTGGTTCAGGGCCCACAGACCCTAGATAGTTGACAAGCCATAAACAAGTCATAAAACAGGCTTGACTTGGAGACCCTCCAAGGGTTTGCAACTCTCCAAGTCAGGCATCAGCTAGCCTCTGCTCCATATGAGCAAGCTGATAGATATCCCGTCGCACAGAGTCTCTGCCTCATCGAGCGATGTGTCTAGGCCCTAGACACATCGCTCGATGGGTCAGTCTCAGGGGTTCGGCGGAGGTCAAGATACACACATTGGTGATGACATCACTGGCTGCAGGTGATCACGCCACATAGCTTGGCCTATCCGTGCTGCAGGGATTTTGGCGCGATCAGTTGTAGTAACTTGTGACTGTCGTGATGGTACGCCATGTGATTTCTTTCTTAATATTTTAATCCCTTCATACTAATTATGTTGGGCAAAAAAAGAAAGCGGTCGGAAGAATACATACAATACGGGTTCACATGTATGACGGAACGTGATTGGAATCGATGTCCTAACTGCATGATTTGCAAAGACAAGATGATCAATTCTAGTCCAGCACCGGCAAAACTAAGGGAAGACTTCCTTAAGCTGCATGGAGATGGGAACTACAAGAACATAGCGCTTGCTGAATTCAAGGTGAAGGGAGCCAGATTCAATGAAAAGGCTATTCTGCCTGTTCTTTGTACCCATCAACGAAACGATCCTCGATCCAATAAAGAAGGGTTTGGTGAATGCGCATGTAAAACAGGTGGGGTTCAGTACCTCCAACAAGGTTAAGAACCACTGGTCTAGGGATAGGGTTGTACACACAAGGGCATCGTTCACTTCCTGCTCTGCCTGGTCATGTGGTATTGGCACATCCTCGGCTTATTCCAGTTGCTCAGTGGTCTGACACTCCCCCAGTTCTTCAGAATCCTGAGCTTTGACTTATCAAGTAAGCCCAGCAGCTTCCAAGACTTTGTTATGGTGGTTATGTTTGTGTGTCGGTTTTAGTTATGTATAACTGTCAGTAAGTGTTTGGTTATCTAGTTCATTTTGTTGTAGTATACATCATGTGTTAAGACCTTTGGCTTTGAGAGGCTGCTGTAGGAGAACTGCGATGCGAGGCTGTGAATGTGAAAAATTTAACACAGCTGCATTCATTCTTAAAGTCAAACAGTTTATTCAACCTTGTTCTTCAGCTTTATCATGGTATTGTTTTGATATGCTATGGTCTCAGTCAAGTCTTGGTCTCCGTCATAAAGTATCAAAAGGTTCTCTTTTGATGAAACATTTTTTTTTTTTTTTTTTTTTATAAATCTTTGATGTAATCTATGTCATTCATCTCACCAAAAGAAAGTCTGGTGACATAGAATGGTTAGAGTGACAATCATTAAAAAAGCAATATTGGGTAATTATATTTATTTGATTCTGTTGTGATGCACCTTTGTTTTAAATCAAATGTGAAGGAACATGTAGCATGAGACAGACTTGTGAGCCTAATTCAAAAAGTAAAACTGCATATTTTATGGTTATTGTCATTTTAAAGGATACATTCATACATTTTTAAAAATGGGTCTTGGAAAAAGCCAGGGACTTTGTGGAAAGTATACCTTCATCAGTGTAATTACCAATATTACAATATCGGCTCATAAGATATGCAATAATAGCCACAGGTATATACAAGTTGGAGACAGAAATGTTATCTATTAGGTCATATTAGCTTTCTCAAACTTCAACTTTACCCATAGATGGCTATTATTGCATTGTTTTTTGTTTTTGCTTTTTTCTACAGCCTTGGTAAGCTGCCAAATAATTATAATTGTTTTGAAACAGTTTTGGCTCTGTACTTGACTCAAATTTAACAGGTGAGGACAAAATAGTCTGGCAGCTGCATGTGTAAAATTGTGCAATCAGTTCTGGGGGTATATTTGAGTAATATTGTTGTTATTATGCAAACTTTCCCTGATGACATTTAAATACTTGGAACTTAATTTTCAAAATGTCAATAATAAATAATTTGTATGCTGTAGAGGACAATTAAAAGCAAACTATAACTTGTATTTGTGTTACTTTGAATTGAGGACATTAACAATTCAGATTTTTCCGTTATGCTAATCATGATAAATATGTTGGATGGACGTTAAAAAAAAAAAAAAAAAAAGGATTTTGGCTTAATTGAAAGCAAAGCACAGATGTCCAGTTGTGGTGAAAGTAAAAAAAAAAAACATTTTAATGAGCAGAATACAGTGTGAGCATATGCATTTGAATAAAAAAGGAAAAATGAAGAAACATGATTAGTGCTCATAAATTCTTTCCATTATTGATACCACTTATCCTGTGCTGAGGGTCGCTAGGTGCATGGTGCCAATTTCAGCTTTCATGTACAGTCTCAGACCAGTCGCCAGGCGATTGCATAGATTGTATAGAGACGTACATGAAGACATGCAGACAGGAGGATGCCATGCAAACACCACACTGAAAGCCCCCCAGTTGAATAAAACCTTGAGGCCACTTCACCTCCTAGTTGTAGATTTGATGATTATTGAATGTGACTAACAGCGGGCCTTTCTGTGTGGAGTTTGTATGTTTTCCCAATGTCAGCACAGGTTCTGTTGGCATTCTCCATTTAAATGTGTTAAATGTGTCTGGATGTGGCCATGAAATTGACTGGTGACGTGTCGAGGGTGTCACCTGGCTCCTGCCAAATTACAGCCGGGATAGACTCCAGCATCCTCGCGCCCTTATAGATAATGAATAAATTAATATAGAAAGAAGGCTTTCTGACATTTGTACATAAATATATTTCTATATATATCATCTCAAATTACACTTATGCATCTGCAATTTGTGCAGATTGAGTGTAATCTAATATTGAAAATACTGGTTTGGAATTGTGAATATATTGGTAGGAGAATGCTGAGGTTAGAACTGCAAGGCAGGAGGCCGAGAGGAAGACCAAATAGTAGATTTATAGATGAAGTGAGATGACATGAGATGAGTCTGTGTGAGAAGAGGGTGCTAAGAATGAGGTTGGATGAAGGCAGGTGGTTAGCTGTCGCAAACCCCAGAAGGGAGCAGCAAAAGGGAAAGAAGAAAATACCTGATCCAAAACTTTCTTTTTTTTTTTCTTTTTTAATTATTGACTTGTCTTTTATCATGTAGATCAGACCTGGACATTTTACTGCCCGCGGGCCACATTTGTCACGTTTTTTTTTTTTTTTTATCCGGCCGAACAAACTATTTTCTTTGAATATTTAAATAAACATTTTCAATCAATATTGAATTTAGAAACTCCATATGTTTTCCTTTTGTTTAATTTTGTATGGATGATTACATACAAAATAATGTTGGTACATTTATACAATCATTAATGATTTTAAAGTTGAAATAAAATACCGAAAAATTTAAATACTTAAATTAAAATTGTCATTTTCTTTAATTTAAATAACACCTAGTTGGCTTGCGCAAAAAATTTAATAAGAAATGCGTCTCACCAGACAAAATATTTTCTGACCCCTGCTTTAGATCATAGATCATAATGGAAGATGGGCTACCCCAACAGTGATCCATTGATATAAAGGGAGGCAAATTAATATTTATTACCAGAAAAACACTTGATAGTATACCCTTAGTTTGTAAAACAATAAGCCCATAGGTAAGAGCATACCAGTCTTATCAAAAATTATGCATCTTTCTTCATCATTTTTATGTTATCTGAGGTTTTGACATAAAATTGCACTCGGCTGGCTCAGCTGATTTATGCTGAGGGTGAAACAAATACGAGTCTATAGACATCAAGAAAATTTGAAAAATGGAATGTTCAGGGCTGCCTTAACTCTCAAACATCCCACTGTCATGGTCTTTTCGTTTTGACACTTTTAAATCACCCTTAGTATTGCTTTTTTCCAGAAATTATAGCTAAAATGGTACTCCTGTTGGATTGGACTTTATTAACATTGCTGAACCAAAGTCTGAAATAATATTGGTCCAGAATTAACCAGTTTTCCTCATTTGGACCTCTTTTATTAGATACTGACCACAACAAACATCCAATAACAGCTTCAATATTCAAAATCCAGACATCCTGGCAAAACCATTTGGACCCTGCACAAAAACCCTACATTGGTCTTAGCCCATTTGCACCCTCCCTATTTTTGCTTATTTATTTTATTCTTGTCATTGCTCTTGTCACTCTGTCTACGTTGCTGTTAAGTTTCAGTTGTCTATTTTCACCTTCAATGTCTTTTTTCTTTTATTCTATTCATTCTACTTCTTCTTGATGTTGTTGCTGTTCTCTCTGTTGTCTATTTATTTGTGGATGTTTTTGATTTCTTTAATTGTCTTCCAATTGTCTGTCTATTTATATTTATATTCATGTTTATTGAAACTTTTAACTGTTACACTGCTGTGACAAAAGAATTTCCCCTTTGAGGAGCAAAAAAGTGTATCTTATCTTATCTTATCTTATCTTATCTTATCTTATCTTATCTTATCTTATCTTATCTTATCTTATCTTATCTTATCTTATCTTATCTTATCTTATCTTATCTTATCTTTCTATCTCCATATAGTTCCTTTGGGGTTATTTCTTAATGCCAAAATTCATATTTGACAATAACTGACATTGAGATCAGAATAAATAACTACAATTAATCACTGATTTGATGACATGTAATAGTAGTAAGTCTTTATAAAAAATAATTCCTGCAAACTCTGGGATTTTGTGTATGAAGGGTACATCTTCAACAAAAAAATTAGAGCAACCACAAATCTACAGAATTCCTATTGGTCATGGGAAGACTTAGCATAATTACCATTTACATATAAATTGTCATTGGATGAAATCTTTCTGTGGGTTGCCCCAGGTGATAAGCATGTTTGACCCACCTGTATAAATATATAGTCATCTTGAACTACCAAAGAGTTGATGTCAATGTATCCAGAAAAAGGGTAATTCCTATTAGCTTCTGTGCACATCTGAGCTCTGCATGTCACATACTGCACCCCTGCAAGACATAAGAGTGGAAGACATGAGAAGACATAAGAAAAAACATGATATGTATAGAACTTACAGAAAAGGGTTCCAACATCCAGTCTTACTATAGGAAGTAGTGTCATACACTTAAAAACTGTTGTCTTGAAACTGATTTTAATGATACATATGTGGCAATTCACGACATTGTAGACGTGCAGAAATCATTTTCTCGTATAGCAGTGAGTAACATGTTATAGAGAACAGGCCTGCTATATTGAGAGAGAGCGGTCCAATAGATTACTAAGGAAGGGCATCCTGTTAGTAACTGGATGTCTTTATAGCTTTTGCAGTTGAATAGATGTGTAAATGATGTATATGTTTATGTATACATGCGCATATGGGTCCTTCTCAAAAAGTTAGTATATTGTTATGAAGCTCATTATTTATCATAACGTAATAATAAAAATTAAACTTTTATATATTTTAGATTCATTGCACACCAACTGAAATATATCAGGTCTTTTATTGTTTTAATACAAATTATTTTGGCATACAGCTCATGAAAACCCCGAATTCCTATCTCAAAAAATTAGCATATCGTGAAAAGGCACTTTGAATGAGCTATTAACCTAATCACCCCTGAATCAACAAATTAACTCTAAACACCTGCAAAAGATTCCTGAGGCTTTTAAAAACTTCCAGCCTGGTTCATTACTCAAAACTGCAATCATGGGTGAGACTGCCGACCTGACTGCTGTCCAGAAGGCCATCATTGACACCCTTAAGCAAGAGGGTAAGACACAGAAAGAAATCGTTGATCCAATAGGCTGTTCCCAGAGTGCTATATCCTGACCTAGGCTACAGAGAGGCAGAACTGGACTGTTGCTCAGTGGTCCAATTTTTTTTTTTTTTTTTTTTTTTTTTTTTTTTTTTTTTTTTTTTTTTTTTCTCCCTTCTTCTCTCGGATGAAGGCAAATTTTGCATGTCATTCGGAAATCAAGGTGCCAGAGTCTGGAGGAAGACTGGTGAGAAGGAAATGCCAAAATGCCTGAAGTCCAGTGTTAAGTACCCACAGTCAGTGATGCTCTGGGGTTCCATGTCAACTGCTGGTGTTGGTCCACTGTGTTTTATCAAGGGCAGGGTCAATGTAGCTAGTTATCAGGAGATTTTGGAGTACTTCATGCTTCCATCTGCTGAAACGCTTTAAGGAGATGAAGATTTCATTTTTCAGCACGACCTGGCACCTGCTCACAGTGCCAAAACCACAAGTAAATGGTTTACTGACCATGGTATTACTGTGCTCAACTGGCCGGGCAACTCTCCAGACCTGAACCCCATTGAGAATCTTTGGGATATTGTGAAGAGGAAGTTGAGACACACCAGACCCAACACTGTGGATAAGCTAAGGCTGCTATCGAAGCATCCTGGGCCTCCATAACACCTCAGCAGTGCCACCGGCTGAATGCCTGCATACCACGCCGCATTGAAGCAGTCATTTCTGTAAAAGGATTGCCGACCAAGTGCTAATTTTTTAAGAGAGGGATTTTTCTTTACTTTTTTGCCAAAATCATCAATATTAAAACAATAAAAGGCTTGAACTACTTCAGTTGCATGTAATGAATTAAAATATATGAAAGCTTGATTCTTATCATTACATGATGGAAAATAATTAACTTTATCGCAATATGCAATTTTTTTGAGAAGGACCTGTATATGTGTGGGTGTGTGCATACAATTGTCTGCATGCATGCACTTTGCATCTTTGTGTGCCATGGTGACTCACCTCCATTTGGTGCATGTGCTTCCATGTGGATCAAATCTGGGTCCTTGTCTAGACCTGATACAGACCTTGGTAGGAATAATAGAATGAAAGCTTGTTGACAATTGAAAGGCATATGCTGTAGGAGAAAGGCAGAATATTATTTTGTATTGATGACAAGGTTATGATGTTGCGGTGGAGAGCTCAATGTATGGTGCACTTCTTACATTTTTGAATGTCTTCAAGGCAATTCTGCATTCTAAATGTTGCACTTCAATACATTTCAGCATTCATAAATCTGAAGTTCAATTTCTTATTTTTTGGTGAATTAACAATGATGATGTTCATAAATTTAACTTTCTAAAAGGGTTTGCCAGATGTTGTGTAATTCATGCAAACACATTATATTAACAGCTGAAGTAGCTTTAAAATTTGACAGCTAAAATTTGAATTTGACCTTTTACTTCTTCTTCTTTTGCCTTTTCCCTTCAGGGTTCACCACAGCGAATCAACTTTCTCCATCTAATCCTATTCTCTGTATCCTCCTCTCTCACACCAACTACCTTCATTTCCTCTCTCACGACATCCATAAATCTTCTCTTTGGTCTTCCTCTCTTTTTACCTCCTGCCTGGCAGCTCCAATTCCAGCATGCATCTTTCCTTTCATTCTGGCCTTTCATTTCTGTTGTGCTGCAACTAACTTTCATTCCTCTCCTTTCCAGAGTATGCCTCCACCTCTCTAGATTTTCCTCTACCTGATTTTTGCTCTCACTACAAATCACAATGTCATTTGCAAACATCAGAGTCCATGGAGATTCCTGTCTAATCTCATCTGTCAGCCTGTCCATCACCATTGCGAACAAGAGGGGGCTCAGGGCTGATCCCTGATGGAGTCCCACCTCCACCTTGAACATCTCTGGCACCCCTACAGCACACCGCACCATTGTCTCACAGCTAGCATACATGTCCTGCACCAGTTTAACATCCTTCTCTGCTACTCCAGACTTCCTCAATACCAGAGCTCCTCGCTTGGCACCCTGTCTTATGCTTTTTCTAGGTCTACAAAAACACAATGCAGCTCCCTCTGGCCTTCTCTTTACTTCTACATTAGCATTCTCAATGCAAATACAGTATCTGTAGTACTCTTTCTAGGCATGAACCTGTACTGCTGTACACAAAAACTAACTTGTGCTCTCAGTCTAGTTTCCACTACTCTTTCCCATAACTTCATTGTATGGCTCATCAACTTTATCCCTCCACAGTTGCCTAAATTCTGCATATCCCGCTTATTCTTAAAAAAAAAGGCACCATCACACTTCGTCTCCATTCTTCAGGCATCATCTCACTCTATAAGATCCTGTTGAGTCAAAAAATCTACCGCTGCCTCTCCTTGAAACTTCCACACCCCACATGTATATCATCAGAACCAACTGCTTTTCCACTCTTCGTCCTCTTCAATGCCTTCCTCACTTCACTTTAACTAATTTGTGCTACCTTGTGGTCTCAAATAGTCACATCTTCTACCCTTGCCTCGCTTTCATATTCCATATTCATCAGCTCTTCAAAGTACTCTTTCCATCTTCCCATCATTCTTCTCGCATCTGTCAATACATTTCCCTCTCTATCCTTAATCACCCGGACCTGTTGTAGATCCTTTCCATCATTATCTCTCTGTTTCGCCAACCTGCATAGATCGTTCTCACCCTTCTTACTATCCAACGGAGCATACAAGTCATCGTACGCCCTTTGTTTTGCCTTTGCTACCTCTATCTTTACCTTACTTTGTATCACCCTGTCTGTTCTCTTCAGTCCTCTCAGTATCCCACTTCTTCTTTTCTGACCGCTTTCTCTGTAGATACTCCTGCACTTCCTCATTCCACCACCAAGTCTCCTTAACTTCTTTCCTTCCAGATGAACCACAAAGTTCTACCTGTCTCCCTGATAACACTTCCTGTTGTTGTCCAATCATCTGGAAGCTCACCCTAACCACCCAGACTTTTTCTCAACTCCTTCCTGAAAACCATGCAACACTCCTCCCTTTTCAGCTTCCGCCACTTTGTCCTCTGCTCTGCCTTTGTCCTCTTGATCTTCCTTGTCACCAGAGTCATCCTACAAACCACCATCCTATGCTGTCTGGTTACACTCTGACCTACAACTACTTTGCAGACTCTGATCTCTTTCAGGTTACCTCGTCTATACAAGATGTAGTCTACCTGCGTGCTCCTACCTCCGCCCTTATAAGTTACCCTATTTTCCTGGTTCTTCTGGAAAAAGGTGTTCACTACAACCATTTCCACCCTTTTTGCAGAATCTACCACCATCTGTCCCTCTGCATTCCTATTCTGTATGCCAAATCTGCCCATCACTTCTTCATCCCCTCTATTGCCTTTAACAACATGTCCAGTGAAATCTGCATCAATTACTACTCTCTCATTTCTGGGGATATTCTGCATTACTTCATCTAATGCATTCCAGAACTTCTTCTCCTCTGCAAGTTCACATTCCACCTGCAGGGCATAGCCACTAACAACATTGAGCATCACACCTTCAATTTCAAGTTCCAGACTCATAAGTCTATCTGACATTCTTTTCACCTCCAGAACATTCCTTACAAACTCCTTCTTCAAGATAACTCCTACTCCATTTCACTTCTTGTCAGTAACATAATAGTGCAACTTAAAGCCTGCTCCTAAGCTTCTAGCCTTACTACCTTTCCATGTGGTCTCCTGTACACACAGTATATCCACCTTCCTTCTCTGCATCATGTTGACCAACTCTCTGAATATCGGGACTATGACAGGAAAAGGCAAAGTCCCTACTCTCAGTCCCAGGCTCTTTCCTTTCCTCCCCTCTCGCTGCTTCCTGAACACGCCCTCCTCCTATTCTTCTTGTTCTTCGACCCACAGTAGCCAAATTTCTACTGGTACCCTGTAAGTCATCAGTACCAATGGCGGTTGTTGTTAATGATATGGTCATAGTTGACTCGCATGTTTGGTTTTGGCAAAAGGGTTACACCGGATGCCCTTCCTGACAAAACCCTCTGCATCTATCTGGGCTCTCAGGGAGACACTGGTCCATGCCCCCCCAAGGCAGGCTTGGGGAGACACAGGCCAGTGCCGCCCTGAGGCTGCGTTTGATTTTTACCTTTGGCAATATAGGTATAACAAAAGATTTTTTATTCAAAATGAATATTTGCATCAAATTACTGAATAAACCTTGCTAAATACAGGACCTGAACTGTTGTGTAGACCTTATATATTAACCAAAAAAAAAACAGTTTCATTCAAGTGAATTAAAATACCTTCATAATTTAGGGTCATAATAACCTTCATCTTAGACTATAAAATCCTATTCATTCATTTGCCAATCCAAATGAGCATTTCAAAATAATAATTTCAGGTCGAGGACATACTTAGATATTGTGGTCAGGAGAATGGGTTGGATACAATACACGAGACCTCATAATGTTAAAATGGTCCGAATAAATGTAATTTTAAGATATCCAATGTACTGAATATTTTGCAAGGTGAACAAATAAACAAATTAAAATGATTGTATAATTCAGTAAAACACAGGGAATTGTAACATTGTTTTCATTGGCCTGAAGGGCACTCTAAACTATAGCAGCAACTCTGCACACCTTCCCTGCAGCAACATGTTGTATTCAAAATAAACACAATCGCCCTGTGTCATCCTTGGTAAGGTGGTACATGGTTGACACTTTCTGGTTAGTAATATACAGTAAAAGGGAAATCTATCTATGTTGTTCAACTGAATAGCTCGCTTTCCCCCTGTGGTGATACTTCATATCCCTCAGAAGCTGATGAAGCCTTTGGGTAAATGCAGCCAGCTGAAGGCTTGCCAAACCACTGCTAAAGAGTAGTTCTGTGTTTAACTGTCCTTGATGGGACTTTGGTTGTGTAGGAGGTACATGTGATTTAGGATTTTATTATCTTGAAAATGTTGAATCAGCTCCAGATTTATGTAGATTTCACCATGGACATAGCCACCCAAGAGGGTTAGAAGAGCTGTAATTGTGGGTGATGAGCACTTGAGATATTGTAGATTCACCGCCGATAAGTGATGGGACGAGAAACTCAGGAGTGTCCTTCTCCGTCTGATTCTATCAACAGTGTTTACTTTTTTGAAGCATTACTGGTCATTCACAGTGCTTTTTCCAAACCATTAATACAACCTGTTTTGTCATGTACAACAAGAGCATCGGGGTCTGAATTCCAAGGAAAACTTTGTGCAAGATGAGAGGAAAAGTATGAAGAAAAATTGGGGTGATAATATGTGAATAACTCACCAGTAGAATCTGGTTGGTGTCACACGTTCATGTACAATCTGCCATTTTCTGCCAAAGTCCATTGAGCTGTAAAGCTGCACAGACAAATTAAAGAGAGAGACAGGTGACGGAGGGTGTTTGCGAGACAAATATATGTTTTTGAGTGTCACTCCCGCTTCAAATTAATGCTTTTAAAGTAAAACCAGTTGAAGACATTGCCATGGTGGAGATTGGTCCTGTGTTACATGAAGCTTGATCAGAAGATAGGCCGACATAGTGCTGGACTGCTTCGATCATGAAAAGATACCCATTCAATATACTGTAACATTCTTATACAGCTATTGACATCTCTATTCTCCTCTCTCCTCAGAAATGAGAACTTTAAGCAAGAGGAAGCTCTTTACAGAAATCCTAATGTGTCCACTTTGTGCATGTATGTATTTTTTGAACAGAGGATAGATATGTGACTCGTGCTGAAAACGGGTGTTACAACACAAAACTGCAACTCCAAACAGAAGACAAATATTGAAATAATTACAAATTAATATCATCTTAAAAAAGTGTAGACATGAAGAACATTATATTTTATATTATATTTTTATTGACCTTCCCACTGTTGTTAAACATCAGTGGAGGATAATTTAAGCCTTCTGAGAAAGGATAAGTGTATAGACATGTTGTTTTAACCTTTCTAATGACATGATTTTTTCACCTTTGTGTTTGCACACGCTCATTTAGTTACTCATCCACATCAAAAGCCTTCTTTGTCTTTGTGCAAGTTTTAAGCAAGTTCAAAGAAATACCTATTTTAAAAGTATAATGGAGTAGGCAGCCAACAACAAATTAGAACAGGTCATGGCGGCTTGTTATGCAAAAATAAGTGGTGATACAGAACTTGAACAGAACTCGCCCCAGTAGGGGTGGTGAAGGTTAGGGTGCAGATGAATAAACAAAGTGTGTGGCCTCCCCTATATGTCTTCAAAGGTAATGCACCCTCCCATTTGGCCGTGAGTGGTTGAGAAGTGTGAGATTGAAGAGCAGTAGCATCAGCCAAACTTGGGAACAGTTTTTGACAGCCACACAGATGAACTGGGAACTTTAAAGGACTTTGAGGTAGTGCTAACAATAAAGCTGGATCATCAGCCCAAGTTCTGTCAGGCCCGGGTTGTCTCTTATGTGCTCAGGTTCAAGGTAGAAGAAGAGCTGGTGCGCCTACAGCAGCTGGAAGTGATTTCCCCTGTGCAGTTCAGTGAATGGGACACCCCCTTCCTGCCCATCACAAAGAAAATGGAGAATGTGCGCATTTGTGGGGACTTCAATGTGACCATCAACCCCACACTCTGTGCAGAACATTATCTTATCCCCAGGATAGAAAATCTGTTTGGCAACGCTTCAGAAAACTGGATCTCTTTCATGTGTTCCTGCAAGTGCCAGTTCAGGAGAGCTCATGCAAATACCACATCATCAGGGCGCAGTGATTTCCAATGTTATGCCTGGTGATCTAGAGAGGCCAATCACGTTCGGAACCGAGAACCTGAGCAAAGCGCAATAAAACCATGCTCAGATTGAACTGGAGGATTTGGTATATGCAAGTTCCATGCGTATCTCTATGGCTGCCATTTCACCCTGCTCACAGACCACAGACCACAGGCATCTGTCGACTATATTGAGCCCCAGAAAGGGTATTCCATCTATGGAAGCTGCCAGGCTTCAGCATTTGGCCCTCATACTCACAGCCCACCATTACACAATTCAGTATAGGAGTGAAGCTGTGAACGTGTAAATGTGGATGGCCTTTCTCGCCTACCCCTATGAGTAGTTCATGTGGACATTCTGCCCGCGTGCAGCGCAAAGAGACAAGGTATTACCCAGTGCTCACTCAAGTGATGGACAGGGCTGCGCTGATTCATATCAGCACAACCAGAAGGCTCCCAATCCCTCCCCACTGCACTCTTGGCCTAGCCAGGGACTCATTGGCAGCAAATACATGTGAATTTTGCGGGCTCTTTCAAGTGTTTCCGGTGGTAGCTGATGCTCACTCGAAGTGGCTGGAAGTACAGTTGATGGATTCCACAGCTGCTGAGATCCTTTAGGCTAGTAGGAGTTTGTTCAGCTGTCACGTATTGCCTGAAGTGTTGGTCAGTGATAACAGCCCACAATTCAATTCATGTGATTTTGCAGCTTTTCTCAAAGCGACTGGAGTGAAGTACATGTGCTCCACACCACTTCCCCTGGCGACTATAGGACATACGGAACATTTTGTACAAACACTGAAGTGCTCATTGAAAGCATCCAGAGAGTCAACCACAACCGCTGTGCAACACAGCCAACACAGTCACCCAAATGGAAGCAGCCTTTCCAGAACCAGCTCACATATCAGTCAAGGCCATTCCTACTCTAGAGACAATGAAGAGGTATCCTTCACAGGTTACCAAACCCCCTGAGTATCGGACCTTTTAAGAGGCTTGGGGCACAGGCACTCGCCCCACAATCCCCAGACAAACTCGAGGTATGGAGCAGTCAACCCCCAACCTCGAGCAGAGCTGGGGGACTGTATTCTAAATAAATACAAGTATTACAAGTATCATATAGTTTAGTCCCAACAATATATGTACTTAAGCACAATCACATGGGGAACATGATAGAATGAGAGCTGTCAAAGCTGAGAGAATGCAATCCAACTATATTTGACATTTCATTGTAAAAGAATGCATTGAATAAAACTTAACTTGTTGAGCCTTCTCTAAAAATCAATGCTGGCCTTTTTTGGGTTATTCTTGTACCGTCTTTTTGATATACTGAAATGATGATTGTCTTCTTTGTATTGCATTATACATTTACGTTAAGAATATGCTTGTATAATGTAAATAATGCCATGAATCTAAGCTTGAGAACAGACAAGCCTAGCCTTTGAGCTGGGTCTGGTTTCTCTGCCCTGCTTTGTAACTTAAAATTCATTTTGCACCTTAAAAAAGGTATCTGCCGGTCCTGTGTTACCGGGGGGGGGGCAGCAGTACAAAGCTGTACAAAGCACCCATGACTATGGGTGTTGTGGTGTTTCAACGATGAAATAAGGGCAGAGGCGTAGAGGAGTTGGATCCTTTAATTTGAAACACCAACAAAATACAACTAGAACGACAACTAGATCCGGGAACCTCTTCATATACTTGGCTTAACCATGCCCCCCGACCGTTAGTCCTGAGGGTTGAGAGACCACGCCCCTTCGTGTCCGCCACTGACCCTCCCCCCCGAACAACCAGATGGGACTCAGGAAACACAACTAGCCCCGCTCAGGAGTCCTGATGAGTCTGCTGAAACGGCTCAGACGTCCCTCGGGCACGACAACAGAAGGCGTCGGATGCTGGGTTTACAGGAATGTTGCCGCAGGCTTGGACCGGGGGCGGCCCCGGCAGGGTTAACTGGAAACGGGACATGTCTTCACCTGCCACCCTGTGTGCCGTTTTCAACCGATCTAGCGTGAAAAGCTCCCTATGCCCGGCCATGTCGATGTAGCCCGGTCTAAAATTTCATGACAGACCATACAGGCTAAAATGTAAATATGTTTTAACATTTAAGTAAAATTAAATAAGACTGAAATGGCAGTAAAACATTTAATATTTCATGTTTAAAATGTGTTCATAAATGGTTAAAAACAAGGTTTAATGTTATCTAAGGTTTTTGTCATTTATTTGGGAATCGTGCTTTTAATCGCCACAAGCTTGTGTGAAACATACAGCTCAACATGTGCTTTTCTTTGCATCCGAACTTGTTAAGTGTCAATATGGTATTTTCTTTAATTGTATTGGTTGATGTAAACTTAGTGTTCAATCCCATGCGTGAGGGCGGGATCTGAATGAGGAAGTGCAATAGAACATCTAGGTGTGAGGCATTCGACTGCTGCGTTTGCCCGAGGGAAGTTTGTGAAGCTAAGCTAAGAGGAGAGTGGTCATAAAACATTGTGGATGCAGAGTCTACGTTGCTGTTTTCGACTATTTAACCCTGTGATGAGTGAGTACTCGATGTATATGATTTTTATGCTTAGACGATATGTTCAAGTGCCCATATGCGATGCTAATCGAGCGTTAGCATTGTTAGCATTGTACCGCGAGTTAATTTCATACTCTGTAAAGTATATGAGCTTGGAATTGGAGACTTTTAATGCTCAATGGACCAAGAGGAATTCTCTGGACTCTTCTGCTGAGGCTTAACCGATGAGTTTCACCGAGTACACTTCATAATGCCAAGTCATTGCCAATCTGTTTGCCGAGAGGGAATCGCATGGTGATGGACAAGCATTTTACTATCCATTGCTTCTGAACCAAAAGGATTTGTGAGTACATCAAAGCACGTGCATTTTATTTTGGGGCTTGTGAACAAGTGAAGCGGCCATTTTCTGTTTTTCTGGTCCAACGAACCCGAGCATCGAATCAGGCCTGCCACGATTGAACTTTCTGAGAAAAACAAAAACGACTTTAAGGTTATGGTTTTTGAACTGAACTTGAAGGGATTTACATGGTTTTTGAATATGTTTATGTAGTTGCAAAGCGACAAAATCTCAAATGAACACACTACCAATTTTATTTCATTTTTCTTTCTTTTAATTTTGTGAAACTGTCACGGGATGCAGGGGCGGACTCGGGCAGGGAACCACACCTCAGAGCAGAATCTGGGTTGAAAGCGCTTTATTATGAGGAACGGCAGGTAGGGTGTCGCTGGTAAGCCCCTGGCCCCGAGACAGAGTTGCACAGGGCTGGGTCTCACCAGGACGGGTTGCAGGCAGGACAGGCCCCAGGCAGGACAGGCCCCATGCAGGGTGGCAGGCAGGACGGGCCCCTGGCAGGGTGGCAGGACAGGTTGCAGGCAGGACGGGCCCCAGGCAGGGTGAAAGCAGGACGGGCCCCCAGGCAGGGGGGTGAAGGCAAGAAGGGTCACGGCAGGATCTCAAGAAGGGTCACGGCAGGGTCAGGGCCCAATGTTACACCGGCCGGGTGGGGTGGGGTGGGGTGGGTCCGGTCCGGTCCGGTCCGGTCCGGGGTGGTCTGTGAGCGCCACAATTTCCCCCGGCGCCAGGCAGAGCGTGCCGCTGCCCTTTATAGGGATCTTGATTCGCGGCATCTGCTGCGGCTGGCGCCGATTACAGATTGGACCCAGGTGTGATACCCTGACTGAAACTAAACGTTGTACTTAAAGAGATCTGTGTTTTGTCTTAATTCGTATTTTCTCCTTAGGAGATGGAGGCACTGCCATAATTAAAAAGCATAAATAAGTTTAAGTTTAAAAAAATAAGTTTATTGTTTCTCCTGTTTACCACTAAAAATTTCACCTAAGTAATGTTCCCAGGGCCCCACCCATTGTACTATCACTGCATTAACTAAGAGGTTGATACCTAGCTACTTGGGTTGGGTGCTAGATCTAAAACAAAACTCTTGGTGCCTGCCTCAAGCACTCAGAATGGCCCGTCATATGGGGGTTGCAGAGGCGAGCGGTGAGCGTCATGCCGGTGGAACAGTGGTGGGACGGGCCCAGAAAACATGAACCTAGGGGTGCAAACGGCCGGGGAAAGTGTAGCAGACCTCTCAGGCAAAAACTCCCCTGGCACACGTAATGGCTGACTGAGCACCAGCTCAGCAGGGAAGGAATTGAGGTCATCCTTAGGAGTGGAGCACAAGACTAGCAAGACCCACCGCAGATGGCCAATTGTCGCTTGAGAGCACAGCCCACAACGCCGCCTTCAGGGACCGGGGAAACCGCTCGCACAAACCATTAGCCTGAGGGTGGTACGCTGTCATACGGTCTATCGTCGTCCCCAAAGACCCAGCCAACGCCAACCAGAGTGACAACATGAACTGCGGACGCCTACCAAAACAGACAATCCAAGAAGATAGAAATACTCGAGTCACATCTGCAGCAGCCGTGGAGGACAGCGGGACCACCTCCGGCTATAGTCCTATAAACGTTGGTGAGTAGGTGAGTAAAACCCTGCGAAGGAGGTAGAGGGCCCACTAGGTCAACATGGACATGGTCAAAATGCCTGGCCAGAATTGGGAATGGTGCAAGTGGTGCTCCTACTTGCCGATGAACCTCAGCATGCTGGCATACAACACCTGCGGCAGCCCACCCCTTCAGATCCCTACGAATGCCAGGCCAGACAAACTTGGCGCACAGAAGTTTCACTGACGCACAGACTCCTGGGTGTGAGAGCGAGTGCAGAGAGTCGAAAACCTGATGCCGCCAAACCTCAGGGACCACAGGTCAGGGCCGGCCAGCAGAGACATCGCAGGCTACCTTCCTGAACAGCCACATCATCCAGCAATGAGTCCATGAGCCATTGAAAGGTTGGGCAGCCCCATTCAACCCGAGGGGCATATGAAGAAATTCGAACAGACCAAACAGGGAGATCACCGCAGTCTTGGGCACATTCTCCGCGTGTACGGGTACCTGGTGATAACCACGCACCAGGTCGACCTTGGAAAAGATGGTGGCGCCCGACAACCGCACGGAGAAATCTTGGATGTGGGGAATGGGGTAATGGTCACCCATGGTCAAATTGTTCAACCTGCAATAGTCGCCACACGGACGCCAAGACCTGTCGGCCTTGGGCACCATGTGAAGCGGGGAGGCCCACGGACTGTTAGACCGCCTCACAATCCCCACAAGCTTCATGGTAGCGAACTCCTCCCGAGCAGTCCCTTGTTTGACAGCATCCAGGCACATAGCCTGCTCAAAAACTGGCAGCCCCGCAGTGGGGATAAAATGGTCCACTCTGTGTCTCGATGAACCAGTTGGAAATGTGGGCGTCGTCAGCGACGGAAAATCCGTTTAACAACCGATGACAAAAATCCCACGAAACCAAAAAATTGGCGTGTGCACGTGGCCCAAACCGCTATGTCTCGCAGGGATAGGTGGCAAAAGACAATGCCTCAATAAGGCGGCTTATAGTGTTGTGTAAGATTTGTGTTATTAAATCAAGGTCTGTATTAAATCAGAGTGGTGTCAACTACCCAACAATGCCAAGTGCCATTTGCTTGACCAGAACAAATTGGTTATGCTCAATTGTCAAAAATGTTTTGTTATCAAAGTCAGAGTTAAAAATCCATAATTGGGTGGTCACTTATCATTAGCCACCATATAATTTTTTTTTCAAATTTAAAAATGACACTTCTCCAATGTATGTTTTTTTCTCAAATGAAGATAATCTCAATTCCAAATGTGGACAGGAGATTCCATGATGTACTCAGGGCTTGAAGGCCATCTGTTATGACTGCTTGATAATAACAACCAATGGCAGGAGACTGATTTTTTTTTCTATTATCCTGTGTGTGATGGAATAAATCATGTACTAGCTGAGACTGAACACCGTCAAAGCCTTTATGATTTAAAGCAGTATACTGCAGCCATGAGCTTTGGTCCTACACAACAGTGAATGTCTGATTCAGCAAACTTTAATAAATGGAGATGTCGAAGGGGTAGCAGGCTTGGTCCCTCAGCACTTTGGACAGTGACATCAAGAAAGCTCTATCTGTCTGCCAGAATTTTGATATTGGAAGTGCTAGGAAGGAGGCATTGAGAGAAGACAAACCTTTTTGTCACATTCAGTGAGCCATACAACACAACATCAGTAAATTTCAACCACTGCATTTAACTCATCATGAATGAACCATGAGCAGAAGGCAGCTGCTGAACAGAGCTAAAGAAGCAGATAAGGGTTCAGTGTGTTGCTCAACAACACTTAAGCAGGCTATGGTAAGGCTAAGAATTGAACCAGGAATGTTTGGTTCCAAGAAAGATGGCTCCAGTTCCATGAGCCCCCAAGGAGGAAGATCACAGAGAAGGTCTATGGGTGCCATGAAATTGGACATAAAGTCAGCTTGGGTGGGATAGGAGAAGTTACAGAGAAGAATGTTAGATTGAGGAAGTTCATACATCTGACAACATCTGGGAGAAAAAAGAAGATCTCATTATTGAAAGTGAAAATAATGTTTAGATTCTTTGTTAATCTTTGATAATCTTGTTCCATTTTGGTATTGCTACTATGGCTGGTTCCCAGTCATCCAGGTAAGGGTCAATCATTGTCAAATCTTGTTGTAGTAACTGACCTTTTATATGTTTTTTTGCTTCTTTTTTTTCCAGATATTGTCTTGAATTACAACAAGTGGTGGTTGCAGAAGTCTCTGAAACATCAAAAGGCCACAATGTCTCATGTAAAACAGAAGGATGTTAATTTTGATGTCAGAGAACATCAGAAATATGTTAATCTATTCGTGAACTGAGTTCCAGAAAAATGCCAATTCAACACAAAAGAAGGCATCATTGTAAATTGAGAAACAAAACTTTATGGTCAAAACACTACAACAGAACAAAATATTAAATACAATGAAACAGTATATCAGAGAGACATCATGGTAAAATCATAAAGACAGCAATTTAATGTCTGAAAGATTTGGCGACCTAAGGGCGGGGCCATCCCAGCCACTTGGCTGGTAGGCGACCATAGCCGAGAAATCCATGGACATGCACAGGACACACAAACACATGCAACAGACAATCAGCAGCATGGCTGGATAAGCCACGTGGTTGCTAAGCCAAGTCGTGCTTAGCCTTGGCAAAGGCCTGGACACCTTATGGAGTCAATAGAGACATCTACCTTCTTAAGCCACTGAGCCCCAAAAAGTAGCTGAAGGAGGTGGGTAGCGCCATGGAGGAAACTGTTATAAATATTCACCATGCCCAAAACCTCCTGCAATACCTTGACAGGGGCTGGGCATGGGAAATTTTGCCACCGCTTGCACCTTAGAAGGGAATGGGACTTGACCTTGCAGCAAAATGTGGTGAACCAAGAAGACAATCACCAGCAATCCAAACTGACTCTTGGCTGGATTGACCATCAGGCCATGTTCATCTAGATGATGGAAGACCTGTGTCAGGTGATCCAGGTGCTCTTAAGCCAACAGGCTGGCCACCAATATGTCGTCAAGATAAACAAACAGAAAGTCAAGGCCACGCAACACTAAGGTTTGAGCTGTCCCCTTCATGCCGAAAGGTATGCGCATTAACTCAAAAAGCCCGAATGGGCTGATCACTGTAGTCTTGGTCACGACCTTTAATATGCTGAACTTGTAACAGATGCTCAGCGACAAGGCTGGAAACCGAAGGTTTGTCCAGTGGAAGTAGTCTGCAGAGGTTTCATAGCCATGTCACCATCTAGGCTGCTCAGGGAGATGGGAGTTAAAGGACGTGCCCACAGACAGGCAGTCAAGGACTTCTCCAGGGCTGCTGAAAATGGGAGCCAGTGGCTGTGGCTGAAGAGAAAAGAGCCAACGTGGGCCTTCAGGTGAGCTGATGGTGAGCTGATGGCAGCGTCCCAGTGAACCTGGGACGCTGGGATTCACTGCTGAACCCTCTGGAGACGTCGTGGCATCCATGCAGGAGGGCACTCACTTGACAACCCGAAGGAGGCCATCGCTCACTTGAAACCCCAGAGTCTCATTGGTGCCTTAGGTATGCTTTCATCAAGGGATATCAACATCTAGTCCTACACAACAGATCTTATATAAGGTTAAGTGATGTGGAAATAAGTTAAGGCACTGTGAGGCACCTAAAGGGCCCTTAGTTGTTACAGGTGGCTCTGCAACATGCATAAGATGAGATGTGCTTGTGTTACTGTCTTTCCAAAAGACCAAAAGTAGGTCAGAAAAGGTAGTCAGGATGAATGTATCATCCAAGTGCAAATATTGGTTTTGCATTAGCTGTTTGCAATTTAAGTTCTAATTTAAGTCATTTACTAATTGAGGCTGTCTCATATGCTACTCAAGAGGCATATAGTTTTGTGATTGAATCTGACGTGTGCATTTGCAGAATACTTTCTGCAGGTGGTTGCTTTCATTTGCTATGAAAGCATGCACTTTATGTTTATAAAAGTATAAAGTGAACATAATTAGAATGTCTTCCATTGCTGTCAGAGCCAGTCCTGTGCATGATAAAATAATGAGCATCTGGTCCCGTAATTGCTTATTCAAATTCCTCATTCCGTAATCAACAGCCCCCAAAAGATTTCTGGCAATTAACTGGTGCCGATAACCGTACTATACAAACTCCACTAGTTCATCCTCTGCTCTGCCTTTGTCTTCTTCACATTCCTTGTCACCAGATTCATCCTTCGAACTGTAAGAAGCTGTCTGGCCACACTCTCACCAACCACTACCTTGCAGTCAATAATCTGCTTCAAGTTACATTGTTTATACATTATGTAATTTGCCTGTGTGCCCCTAACCCGGCTCTTATAAGTTACCCTATGTTCTTGCCTCTTATGGAAAAAAAAAGTATTCTGTACAGCCATTTCCATCCTCTTTGCAAAGTCTACCATCATCTGTCCCTCTCTTTTCATCTCCTGGATACCAGACCTTTCCATCCCCTCATCTATTCCGTTCCCTGCACCAACATGTGCATTGAAGTCTGCACCAGTTGTCACTCTCTCACCTCTGGACATACTCTGCATCACTTCACCTAACTCACACCAGAACTGTTCCTTCTCCTCAACCTCACATCACACCTGTGGGATATAGCCAATGACAACGCTGCGCATCAAACTTTCAATTTCAAGATTCAGACTAATCACTCCATCTGGCACGTTATTAAAATCCAGAACAATCTCCCAACAAGCACCTCTTTCAACATACCTCCGATTCAATTTTTCAGCTTATCAGTACAATGATAGATGAAATTTCAAACCTCCTCCTAAGGTAATCTTCCAACCTTGCCACCTTTCCATATCACCTCTTGGACATGCAGTATATTTACCTTCTTTCTTTGCATCATGTCAAGCAATTCCAGCTTTTCCTGTCATCATCACAATGTGCAAAGTCTCTACTCTTAGTCCCACAGTCTTGACTTTCGAATAAGCCTTCCTCCTCTTCTTCAACCCACAGTAGACCAATTTCTACTGGTACCCTTTACAAAATGAGCACAAATGACTGTTGTTGTTAAACCAGGCCTTGCCAGAACCAGTGTCAAAGTCATAAATTCGATTTGCATGTTTAATTTTGGCACAATTTTAATGACAGATGTTCTTACTGGCACAAACCTCTGTATTTATTTTTGCTTGTGACTTGCTCAGAAAAACACAAGCATGTGCCCCCAGAGGCTGCATTATCATTATTATTATCCATCCGTCCATCCCTCCATCAATCCATCTTCTCCTAGTTACACCCTACTTTGCTACAAAGTTGAATACAGAAAAAAAGCATCTCGCCACAGAGTCTGCAAGATTGGGAGCAGAAGATGACTCACTTATGATTGACATGGCTATTGACTCCAGAACAGATTTGCCTATATGAAGGGAAAACAGGTCAGTAGAAGCCACTAGTTCGGGGGTAGATTAGAAGAAAAATAATGTTTTTTTGTGTGGTTGGCGGACAGTAACAAACTTAAAGGGCCTTGGGATCCATCAAGGGAGTAAGAGGTGCTTATTACACAGTACACAGGGACCCTGCATTGAGAAACATTTCTTTTAAAAAGAACATCAAGTTGGCCAAGTGAAGTCTAGCGACAGGAAGTAACCCACAGCTCACAGGACAAAAGCAGCCCTGATGTTGAGGAAGTCCCTAACGCTGAGGCAGGCAGAGAGCCCAGCCAGCCAATGAAGGAGAAGATAACTGCTCCGAAACCTAGAGTTAATTGGCCAGGTGCAACAGAAAGTAGGACACGGTAACATGTGAGCAATGATTTGGCTAGGAGGTTAGACATGCTTAAAGAAACTAATGAGAGTACGTTGGAGAATATGGGAGATCCTATATATTACTATGGTAAGGAAAGGTTTGGTGTTGTTGAAAAAGGAAGAAGCCAGACGGTGGGGCAGTCAGATCCAAGCATCAACAACATATACAGGTCCTTCTCAAAAAATTAGCATATTGTGATAAAGTTCATTATTTTTCATAATTTAATGATAAAACTTAAACTTTCATATATTTTAGATTCATTACACACAACTGAAGTAGTTCAAGCCTATTATTGTTTTAATATTGATGATTTTAGCAAAAAAGTAAAGAAAAAGCAAAAATCCCTATCTCAAAAAAAGTAGCAGGTCAGGCACTTCTGCTGCTGTTTCTGGTTCAAAGGTTGCTTGATCTGGGGAATGTGGTACTGTAGCCCATTTACACACACCTGTGCACGGTGGGTCTGGATGTTTCTACTCCCAACTAGGTCCACTGCTTCCCCAAGGTCTGGAATCAGCCCTTCTCCATAATCTTCCTCAAGGTCCGGTCACCTCTTCTGGTTGTACAGAATTTTCTGCTACACTTTTTCCTTCCCACAGACATCCCACTGAGGTGCCTTGATACAGCACTCTGGGAACAGCCTATTCCATCAGAGATTGCTTTCTGTGTCTTACCCTCTTGCTTGAGGGTGTCAATGATGGCTTTCTGGACAGCAGTCGGGTTGGCAGTCTTACCCATGAATGTGGTTTTGAGTAATGAACTAGCCTTGGAGTTTTTAAAAGCCTCACGAATCTTTTGCAGATGTTTAGAGTTAATTTGTTGATTCAGATGATTAGGTTAATAGCTCATTCAGAGTGCCTTTTCATGATATGCTAATTTTTTGAGATAGGAATTTGGGGTTTTCATGAGCTGTATATCAAAATCATCAGTATTAAAACAATAAAAGGCCTGAAATATTTCAGATGGCGTGCAATGAATCTAGAATATATGAAAGTTTAATTTTTATCATTACATTATGGAAAATAATGAACTTTATCACAATATGCTAATTTTTTGAGAAGGACCTGTATAGTCACGTGCTGTAGGCAGTGACTGAAAGAATGATATCAGTTACAAGCACCTGAAATGAATTTCTTCATTTCTCCATTAAAGTTAGACAAAAAGATTGTGGTATGGGAGACAGAGGGTGTGCATAAAGAGGGTGAGGAAGAAGCGGATGGTGAAAGCGTCAGCACAGGAAACAGAAGGGTGAGAGGGAACAACAGCACAAGAAAACAGAAGAATGGTAGCAATTGATAGCATGGGAAACAGATGGGGCACATGATGAGCGAGTGGTGAAGACAAAGGAGAATGACCGGCCACCAGGGATACCAGAGCTCCAGATTTTAAGTTCTGTGCGATTGCCAGTAACGTGCACCCCAACACACAGCAATCAGTGGTGGGTGTGCTGCCACAAGCCAAACCAAACCTAACATCATATGTGTTGTAAACCAAACACCAAATTGGACAATTACAAACACACCCAATTATTTTGAATCTTATTCTGCATGATTATCAGTGTAAGACAAAAAACAAGCCCAGTCAAGTGTATCATAATGATTTCCTCAGGCTATCTCCTAATTATTATCCTGCACCACCTTTTTTCTCCTTGTCTCCCAAGCCAGCCCTTTTTCAAAGCATCTTGTTGCCTTCATAGCTACATCACCATGATAGCAATGGCCCACCTAACTGGCAGGAGCATTACCCAATGACAGCTTCTCTACTGCTGACCAAGCACTTCTCCTGAAAACAACCAAGGAAAAGGCAATGGTGCATTTAAATGCATGTAAGTCAAAGATCCCATCATATAGAAAGCTAATAAATTGCGTTGAGGATGCGGTGAATGAAGAGCACCATTACCGAAATTGTGTAATCAACCCCACAATAAAGACCAATCCTGGTCAACCTTTTCAAATTACACTCCATCAAAAGTGTCAGTAGGGGGTGGAAAGATGGAGATGGGAGTAACAGCCCAATAAAGCGGAGCTGCCATAGCTATAAAGTTATAGAAACTGTACCTGCCATTTGTAATGATGATGATAAAAATTATGAAAATACATAACAGTAACTATTTTTGATTCAGCATCTGTCTAAAACTGAAAGCACCCACCCAAATACAATAAAATATATACCTCCATGTGAGGAACCCTGGCCTGGCAAACTGCTTTTCTGGTGGGAGCCAATCTTGAGAGATAGAGCGCCTCCAGCTTGGCACATCTCACTATAGTTAATGGGCTCCAGGAGCAATCTCCTGAAGGGGGGTTGAACTTTCTTCTTCTTGAATTGCTCAGGGTGAAACGAATTGTTTCAGTTTGGAGTTACTCACAAGTCCCCAGCTGAGCCTCAAGAGGGTAAATGTTTCTTTTCTGAAAGAGAGGGTCACCTCTTTCCAAATATTTGGAGAGGAATGGAGATCTCCAGTGGTTATTACTCTAAACATCTGTCAGGGTATCCAGAACTGGGGTTGTCCATGATGGATTCTTTGTTTCCTTTTGGCTTTTCCCTTCAGGGACAGCAAATCAACCTTCTCCATCGAACCCTATTCTCTGTTTCCTCCTCTCTCACACCAACTACCTTCATATCCTCTCTCACGACATCCATAAATCTTCTCTTTGGTCTTCCTCTCTTTTTACCTCCTGCCTGGCAGCTCCAATTCCAACATGCATCTACCAATGTATTCACTATCCCCCCTTTGTACATGATCGAACCATCTCAGTCTGGCTTCTCTGACCTTCTCTTCAAAATAGTTATCATGTGACGTCCCTCTGATGTATTCCTGATCCTATCCATCCTCCTAACTCCCAAAGAGAACCTGAGCATCTCCATCTCTGTGACCTCTAGCTCTGCCTCTTGTCTTTTTTTTATTGTCAATGTTTCTAGATCATACAGCATTGCAAGTCTCACAACTGTCTTTATACGCCTTTCCCTTCAATCTGGCTGATAGTCTCCTATTGCATAGTACCACTGACACTTTTCTCCACCAATCCAGCCTACTTGAACCCACTTCCTAACCTCTTTTCCACCCTCTCTGTTGCTCTGGACCAGGGTTGGCCAACCTGTGGCTCCCGAGCCACATGTGGCTGTTATGTTCATGTTGAATTTTGTGTTTGTGTGTTGTTTTTTTTTGCTGTGTGCAAAGAGTGCCGGAGCGGCACGTGATTGCACAAGTAAAAAACACACAAAAACACACAAAAGAGGCGCATGCGGCTCGAGAGCCACAGGTTGGCCAGGCCTGCTCTGGACTGTTGATCCAAATTAATTGAAATCCTCTAACTTCTTGATCTCCCTGTAGCCACCCCTGAGTGACAGAAATCTTTGTTTCTCTCATTTACACACATGTATTCTCTCTTGCTGCAACTATCCTTCATTCCTCTCCTTTCCAGAGCATACCTCCACCTCGCTAGAGTCCTGTCGAACCTCATCTGTCAGCCTGTCCATCACCATTGCAAACAAGACGGGGCTCAGAGCTGATCCCTGATGGGGTCCCAGCTCCACCTTGAACTTCTCTGTTACCCCTACAGCACACTGTACCACTGTCTCACAGCAAGCATACATGTCCTGCACCTGTTTAACCTACTTCTCTGCCACACCAGGAATCCTCTGGAGTCTCTGCCACTCTGCTATCTTAACTTACATTGTATCTCCCTGTACTCCTGTCTGTTCTCTTCAGTCATCTCAGTACCTTCTTTGCTAACCGCTTTTTCTGCATATACTTCTGCACTTCCTCATTCCACCACCAAGTCTCCTTATCTACTTTCCTTCCAGATGACGCACCAAGTACTCTTCTACCCGTCTCCCTGATAACGCTAGCTGTTGTTGTCCAATCAACTCCTCCCTGAAAGCCATGCAACACTCCTCCCTTCTCAGCTTCCACCACTTTGTCCTCTGCTCTGCCTTTGTCTCCTTGATCTTCCTTGTCACCAGTCATCCTACAAACCACCATCCCATGCTGTCTGGCTACACTCTCACCTACAACTACTTTGCAGTCACTGATCTCTTTCAGGTTATGTCGTCTATACAAGATGTAGTCTGACTGCGCGCTCCTGCCTCCGCTCCTATAAGTTACCCTTTGATCCTGTTTTTTTCTAGAAAAAGGTGTTCACTACAGCCATTTCCATCCTTCTGAACACACCCTCCTCTTCTTCTTCTTCTTTCTCTTTGACCCATAGTAGGCAGATTTCCATTGATATCCTGTAGCTAATCAGTACCAATGGCGGTCGTTGTTAACCTGTTCCTCAACTGATCCGGTATGATTTGGTTATGGTTGACTTGCATGTTTGGTTTTGGCAAAAGTTTTATGCCGGATTCCCTTCCTGATGCAACTCTTTGCATTTATGGAGGCCATGGACCAGCTCAGGGAGACACTGCTCCGTGCCCCCCCAAGGCAGGCTTGGGAAGACACGGGCCAGTGCTGCACTGCTATAGTTATCTGAATAGCATTTAATATGTTAAGTTACCATACCAGACACCATACCAGACACCTATTCAGCCTCTGTATATACCCCTGTACTTCCTCATTCTACCACCAAGCCTCCTATCTAAAACCTGACAACTAGAGGGACTGAAAGCAAAGCTTTTAAGTCTGCAAATCTGATTGCCTACAATAGGCGCCAACTGTCTGACAAGGTGGAACCACTGGAAAAAGCACTGAGCACCATGAAGACCAAGGCAAATTTTATGCTGGCATTCCAATTAGCAATTAGCAATTAGAAATTAGACAATAGAGCTGTCCACTGGGGTAGGATGCCAGTCAGACCTGGCAGATCCAAATGTGATTTGTAATGGGTCAGCTGAAAGGAGTTTAGACTCCCACCTCCGGCAGAGCTCCAACCACCTCCTGAGGGAAGCTGACAGGTACCGGCAAGCCAAGTGGCAAGTAACCAAGGCAAAAACTTGGGCATAGGAGAAGTTTGAGGAGACTATGGAAAACAACTTCTGGTGAACTTTGAGGAGATTCTGGTCCACCATCGGCTCAGGAGGGAGAAGCAGTGCTCCATCAACACTGTGTAAAGTGGGAGTGGGCTGCTGACCTCAACTCAAGGTGTTGGAAATCGGTGGAAGGGATACTTCCGAGACCTCCTCAATCCCATCAAAATGCCGTCTACATGCCTTTCTATTCTCTGATTAGCTCCAGTTGTCCAGTCATCTGGAAACTCCTCATGGCCACCAAGAGCCTTTCTCAACTCCTCCTAAAAACAAACACTCCTCCCTTTTCACCTTCCACTTCTTTTTTCTGTGCTCTGCCTTTTTCCTAATTATCGTCCTTGTAAATAGAGTCATCTTACAAATCACCATCCCATAATTTCTGGATGCAGGCTAACCTACTTCTACTTTTCAGTCCCCGATCTCCTTCAGATTACATGGGCTCTACCACCATCGTGATCCTTTCCTGGATACCAAACATGCCCATCACTTCTTCACTTCTATTGCCTGCACCAACATGTCCATTTAAGTCTGCGTCAATTTCCAACCTCTCACCAATGTGGACATTCTTCATCACTTCATTAATCCTTCTGTGGTGTTCGGGTCTGTGGGCACACACACACACACACACACACACACACACACACACACACACACACACAAACACACAGGAGCGAAAACGGGTCCCACGGACCCAAACACCACACATGGGTTAAACTCATTCCAGAATTCCTCCTCTATCTCACATCCTACCTTTGGGGCCTAGCCATTAACAAGATTGTACACTGCTTCAGAATGTTTAGCTTCAGACTCATCAGTCTATCAGACATTTTTTCACCTTCATAACATTCCTAACAAATTTCTCCTTCAAGATATCATGATATCATGATATTAACTTAACTATATCACAACTCTGTGCACAGCAGTCTCTGTACAGCAGCAGTCTGGACAGCACACAACTCTGTACAACAGCAGTCTGGGCAGCACACAACTCTGACGAGCTGGAGTTGCATCTGTACTACTACCCACTACCTGCAACTGATACTCACTCACTTCACTTAACTCGTGTCCTTGCGTAGCAGTTAATGTATTTTTTCCTTCGATTGTTGTTGTCTCTGTCCTTTGTAATGGTCTGTATTTACCGCTATCGTTATTGCTATCGTTGTTTAAATATCTTTTGTTACCTTTCCTCTGCCCTGTGCTGCTGCGACACCCTATTAATAAAGTAAAATATCAATAAAGTAGAACTTATCTGATCTTAAAACCTGCACCTAAGCTTTTAGCCCTGCCGCCTTTCCTGATCTCCTGAACACACAAATACCTTCTTTCTTTGAAACTTGTCAACAAAATCTGTAGCTTTTCCGGTTATCGTCCTAATATTCATTTCCTACTCTTGATCACAGATTCTGTTCTTTCCTCTTCTCTCTCTGCTTCCAAATATGCTTTTCTTCTCTCCTTTTTTGACAAACAGCAGCCAAACTTCCACTTGCACTCTGTAGGTTATCACCACCGATGGCGGATACTATTATCTCGACCGATCTCGTATGAGAGTCATAGTTTTGATTAGCATATTCGGTTTTGGCACAAGTTTTACACCAGATGTCCTTCCTGACAGTACCCTCAGCATTTATCTGAGCCTGGGACTGAATAAGAAGGCACTGGCTTTCTGCCCCTATGAGGCTACCTCATTGGCAAGACTGAGCCAGTGAACAGCTGAGCCTGTGAAAGAGATATTCGTCCACAGATGCTAAAGTTGCTGGACAATCTGGTATTCCCTTGGTTGTAGCCCAACTTCAAAATCCCTCTGAGGTCAAGGGCAGAAGTGGTAGACCATGGTGGCAATGCTCTATTTAAAAAAAAAGGTCAGGATGATAAGTTCTGATAACAGATGGATCAAACTGTTGAGTCTGCTGGGTAAGTTTTGCAAAAGAATTACAGGAGAGGATCTTTCAGATCAGCATGCACTTGATTCACCAAGAACAATGCAGGCTCTCTTCAGGATGTGGACCAGATCTGCACTTTCACTTTTACAAGGATCCTTGGATTTAATGCATATTAGATGATGTATATGTCGGTGTGGCCTAAGGAGAACAAAGTGTGCATAATGATTAGGCAGACTCTGAAAAGCAAAAAATTGTAAAACATCTCTCAGAGGAACACAGTACTCTTGAAATATCTAAAATATTTGAGCGAGATGACAGAATCATCAAAAGTTTTGCTGCAAATAGGCAACAGGGTTGCAAGAAATGTGTTGAGAAGAAAAGACGCATATGAACCGTCAAAGATTTGAGAAGTAGAAACATGAAGCTACCAAGAACCCATTCTCCTCCAGTGCCGCAATATTCCACAACTGCAACCTACCTGGAGTATCAAGAAATACGAGGTGTTCAGTTCCCAGAGACATGGCCAAGGTAAGAAAGGCTGAAACCCAACCACCTCTGAACAAGAAACACAAGTTGAAATGTCAAGAATGGGTCAAGAAATATCTGAAGACAGATTTTTCAAAAGTTTTGTGGACTGATGAGATGACATTGACTCTTGACAGAGTAGATGGATGGACCCGTGGTTGGATAAAATAAAAAATAAATAAATAAATAAATAAATAGTATATATATATATATATATATATATATATATATATATATATATATATATATATATATATATATATATATATATATGTGTATTTTAAAAAAGATATATCTGCCTTTGTTAATCATTTAGGTCCATGTCTATTTGAGACACAAGTTGCATAGAGTGACATATTGTGAATCACGCAAAGCGGAGAGTCAGATGCTAAGTAAGTAACCCATTTTTCAAACAAAATATCCAATGTAATATAATATAATAACACTCTATTCAGGTAATTTGTTGTTTGGATGAAATGTTCCACTTACAAGCTTACTACAATAATTCTGGATAGATGAATAATTTACTTAATTTAGCTGAGGAAATTCAGGTGCAAAATTATCCAAAAAACAAGGCTTCAACTTCTTAATATATTTGTCCATGTCATTTTTTTTTATTTCTTGAATCAACACCTTATACAACATATGGCTCTTTCTTTTGTTTTTTGAAAAACTTGAAAAGATGACTTAGGTGATCATTTTAAGACGATGACAAAAAGCCAAACAGAGAATGTGGTATCATTAATGTCATGTACCAAGGTTGGACGTCTTTCGATAGAATTGTCTTAAAAAAACATGTGACGTGTGCCAATTTTACCACAAATAATAACAATAATAAAACAGATATAAAGAATGCATTATACTATCTTTCATAATGTAAATAATGATTCACCAAATAGCTGACTACAATTAACACTGCAGCTTTGTTAAGAGCACGTAATGTCTTGACCATGATTTAATAAATGACTTTCAATAAGTGGAGACACAAAATATGTTCAGGCTTATCAAAAATTGACACATTTGATCGACTTCCTCCGTCATACAATGAGAAGGCTAAAATGCACTTTGGCAAACCCTGCCATTAACATTGTTGACAGGGATCTGTTCTGCCAGTTTGGAGTTATATGCTGCACAGCATACAGCATATCAGATGCTGTTGCTGTATTATACTTTGGTACCCAAACAGCAATGTTTCATCATGCTTTTTGAACCTGCACATCAGCACAGAGAACCATTCTTTTCCACACGAGTTTGTTTCTGACTCATTCATTGGAAACACAAAACAATGTATCATATCACCTTTACTATGATATTATTACACTCGAGTATCGTGTTTATACATTATATATACATTTGGACTTCCAGAATAAATGTGGTGCAATGTGATCAGTGTGATCAATTACCACTGCCCCACTTTTGCTCAATTTAAAAATAGTTAAGCGGTTAATATATTAACCCATTTGTATGGGTATCTGCTGGGTATCAGACTTTTTTATACTGTATCACAGATTGATGTCATGTAATTTAACTACCACTAGTTGGCACAAAAAAGTATTTTCATTTGAAGGAAAATATTAAAGTTAAGCAGAATTAAGGAGTAGAGATAGCTTCAATCTCCATCCTGTCTTTTGCGCTCTGCTTTTACTTGAACAGTGTTTGCTGCCAATTTCATCAGCTGCTCTGATTTACATTCTTTTTGTCTCATTCTGACAGGAAAAGCAGAGTGAAAAGTGTTTTTTATTGCAGTTCATTAACTAACTGCTCAGGAATATCATTCATCCTGAAAGTGCTCTACTACCAAGATAAATTAGATAATCTTTCGAAATTCCAGTGATGTCAGACAGTTGAGGTGTATGAAAATGGATCTTGTTTGTATTCTGTTGCATTCCATACAAAAAAATCAATCCATAATGTCAGGCATCAAAAGTGACTGAGGGTAAGCTTCAATTGAAGCTTGCTGAAAATTTGAATGGCAGAGGTATGAAGAAAAACTTAAAAACTGGAAATGAGTTCTGGTACGCTAAGATAAATAGGAGGAGTCAATGCAAACATCTGAGACTAGATGAACTTCATATTAAAACATGGTTGAAGGAACATAACTTGAACCCCATCACTGGCGTATGCATGGCCTTTCCTCTTACAAAAGTCAAAACCTTCAGTGATGTATACTCTGGAACTAAATTTCAAAATACAAAAGCACATTGTACAACATAGGGAGAAAACAGTTGCCCGTATTTGACAACATAAAGAATATTGTACCTCTATCTCAAATCATAGCATGTTTTGAGTATTTTCAGTCTGTCAGTCATATTAATTGGTGGTCATGGTTTCATATTTGATATTGATGGAGCAGGTGCAGCCTTTAACACTGCACCCTGTTGCCAGTCACCCTCTACAATGAAATGTATTCCCATTTCAGATTTGATGCTGAACCAATATGTAGCCATTCCCTGCAACCCCCTCTTCTTGTGTCATATATTCAGACATGAAAAGATGTACGTCTAGAGGTCCTTGTTGAAAGTATGACGGCCATCCAATACTGGACTCCTTGAAGACTTTATCACTTCTTCAGGGAGCAAGTGCCAACAAAAACATTACCGAAACCATAGAAAAGTCAGTAGACTTAACTTGGTCATCACCATTAGTCAAACAGAACAGTAATTCAGCTTATCCCAATTTAATGCAGGACAACAAGATGGTGGGGGGATGTCATTAGGTACATGAGTGGGGAAACTAATGAAGGACTTAGTGAAATGAGATTGGATTTAAAGAAGTGCCACCACTGTCCAGGGGGCTTTACATGGATGCTCTTTGAGCAAATAGGTAGGGGCTGCATAATGATGAGACACTTAGCTTCCCCCTCTGTTAAGATTTATGGGCCGCGAGGCCAGTTACGATCATTAGGGGAAAGGGAAATGGAGTTGAAACTATATGGGCTTGGAATGAGATAGAGGACTTTTTCCCTGTAACACAGCACTTTTCAACCATAAATCTTTGATCTTCCCATCCCTAGTTGTGCATTAGCATTTTAAAATGAAAGACTCCCTATAATTTCACACTCCAATTAGTAAATGACCAATGTATTCCTAAAATGGTAATGTTTGGGTGGTAATAAACAGATCATACCCTGAGGGAACATAGACAGCAAGAAAGGTTGTTTCTAAAAAATCTAATGCATAAATAAATTAACAAAATAAATGCAATAATAAATAAATTAAATAAGATAAGATAAGATAAGATAAGATAAGATAAGATAAGATAAGATAAGATAAGATAAGATAAACTTTATTGATCCACTGTTTTGTCACAGCAGCTTAAAGGTTATAAGTTTTAAAAAATAGGAATATAAATATGAATAGATGGACAATTAGAAGACAACTAGAAAAAGCAAGACACCCACAAATAAATAGAAACAAAGAAACAACAACATCAAGTACAAGAATGAACAAAATAAAAAAAAATAAATTATCAAAAACGATCAGCATAATAAAGCAATAATAATAACAACAACAACAATAATATAATAACAGGAATAATAATATTAATAACAGCAAGAAAACCACTACTACTACTACTAGTAATAATTTGGCGTAATGGTCAGCACTTCAGCCTTACAGCCAGAAGCCTTTCTGAGTGGAGTTTGCATGTGCTGCTTGTGTGTGTTTGTGGCTTTCCTCAGAAATAAACCCCCTGCCCAACACTCCAAAAACATGTAGATTAATTGAAATAAGATTTGTGAATGAGACAGTGAATTGTCATTTGTCACTACATGTGGGATGGTGATCAACTGCCAATCCTTCCAGGGAGTAGCCGACTTCTTGCCCAATGACAGCTAAGATAGCCTCCAGGAGTCCATGCAACCTTGAGTGCAGATAAGAGGTACACAATGAATGAATCATAATAATGATAACAAAAATCCATATAAGGGTTAAACACCCACCATTACCATTTTTTGTAAAAGCTATATATACAGTACATAGAGAAATTTGAAGTCTCAACCTAGAGATGTTAAAATTTGGTTTGTGGAGGGTGATCGTACGGCAGTGAATAAAACCAGACATAGACGTCTGTATGTAGAGGGACATTGTATGCAAATCACAACAGAAAGATAAAATCATGATTCAAATAAGATTTTTTTCTTATTAAATTAATTTTATTTGACATTTTTCAATTTTTTCCACATTTTCAATATAAATATCTAATATTATAGTGTGATGCAGAATATAGTACATCATGTTAACATTTACGAAGATTTAATTTAATTATTTATTTATTTTTTTTAAAGTATTTTCTATTAAATTGACTGTAACCCCACACTTCATTTTTTTTTTTATAGTTACTAACTACATCATATTAATAACAAAAAATAATCCTCAATCTCCTCTTGGAAAAATAAATAAATAATAATAATAGCAATTTATCCTGAGAGAAACATAGTATTATACCTTGTTTACACACTAACATTTAACTTGTCTATTGATTATGATTTTCGGAAAGTTTGCTCAAATTTTTCGCTTTATTAAAGTTCAAAAAATAAATCTCCTGCTTTCTTTGTTTATCTTTTTGTTTGTCTTAAGTAGATCAATTTGGAAGTCATTTGATTAAGCAATGGTTATGTGATAAGGTGTCATGACCAGTTATTTCAGACTCTTCTTCTATTTTCTGAAAAGAAAACATTTTGTGCCCCCCACTCTGTGCCGCAACTATAAATAGTATCATTTGTATGCACACCTCTGCACAACATTGTATCCTTATTAACATTAAAGAAAATAAAAAGAAAGAAATATAAATCAACTTGCAACAAAGAATAACTTTATTATTAGTTAACGTAACAGTGCTTGCTGGTTTACTGAAGTATCTGTCACAAAGCGGGATGATTGTTTGGCAATATTCGGCACATTTTTGCAGAAAAAAACTCAAGCCTCTTGTAGGGCTGTAATGTCTTTGATTTATTTGTCTCCATGCAGTTAGCTGAGAACATATTTAGACACAGTAAACACACCGGTCTGTCCTTGTGAAGCTAAGCGCTACATGCGCTTAGTCATACTTCCTCGTCTTAGCTTTCGGGTGACTTTCATAGGTCTCATTATCTCCGTCTCTCACTGCCTTTCTTATCATCCCTGTTAAATCTCTTGAGTGTGTGGGTGTCTGAGGAGGGTTTGTTCACTGCACTTCATATTTCCTGCTCTGTGCTGTGTGTGTATGCTAATGAAACACCATGAGGATGTTCCCCGAGGTCACGTCTGCCCCATGGAGGGGCCCCACTATTTGAGAAGCAATGCTTTAGACAAAATGTATTTCATTGAAGACTGGTCCAGGGTCAACCATGTCTCTTGCCCAGTGACAGATGAGAGAGGCTCCAGCCCTACTGTGACCCTGAGTGCAGGCAAAGCAGCATAGACAATAAATGAATGACTAAAAGAAAAAAAGAAAGAATGGACAAAAGAATTATTTTCAGTCGGAAATCATCAATTTGTGACAGCTAATAGCTAACTGTGCTGCCATGTTTTTTGTCACAGTGAATGGTGACTAAAACAAATAGTATAAAAGCTAGTACTCATACTGTTGCATAGAGGTAAAACAAAACAGATTCATCCATCCTTTTGCCATTTCAGAGACAAGAGCAGCTATGAATTGTCATGTTTCTGCAATAAAAGTAACTGACTGATAAAAACAATCCAAATATGATGCAAAGAAGTGGTTCTAGCCCTCTATGTCGTATACCAGCTCTTCACAGTTGGTGATGAGTGAGTTCAACACAGGTCTGTTTAAAATCTTATGAGCAAGCCAACCAACACATGTCCGATATACTGATCTGTGTTCATCATATAATGACTTATAATCAAAGTAGCAACATTGCTCGTCTGTTACATAATATTCCAGGAATCCAGATGTGCGATTAAATGAAGGAGATTAACAAGTAAATTGCCGTGTCCCCAATGACCCAGGAAAAAAGCTAGAAATTATAATATAAACTTAATCATATTTTCTTTATTATTGTAATTAGTGAACGATAAACTGATGACTGAAGGATACATAAAAGGAAATTTTATACCACATTATCATTGGTGCTTTGAATAATACGAAGCCCCTGTTAAATCTATCTTAGATATTTTCCAGACTATAAGTCGCTCTGGAATGTAAGTCACACTAGCCAAAAAACGCATTATGAAGAAGAAAAAAAACATATACGTAACTCTGGACTATAAGTCGCATTTTTGGGGGTAAATTTATTTGATAAAATCAGAGACCAAGAACAAATATTTCACCTTGAAAGGCATATTAAGGTGTAATGTCCGAGAGGACGTGCTCAACCATGACTGCTTGCTCGTTAAACCTTATTTTATGAGAGCAGTTGGAACAATTAATCAACAGGGGCTTCTCTTAATCTTCTCCATCTCATTGCCTTATCTCCTCCCAAAACACACGCACAGCCAGTAGGAAATCACAGAACTCTGAATATTCATCTAAACAGTACCGTGGGGTTGTTATAAGAGTGATAGCAACAGAATAGAGAACAACAGGCTGAATAGGTGTCTGGTATGGTAACTTAACATATTAAATGCTATTCAGATAACTATAGCAGTGCAGCACTGGCCCGTGTCTTCCCAAGCCTGCCTTGGGGGGGCACGGAGCAGTGTCTCCCTGAGCTGGTCCATGGCCTGGATAAATGCAAAGAGTTGCATCAGGAAGGGAATCCGGCATAAAACTTTTGCCAAAACCAAACATGCGAGTCAACCATAACCATATCATATCGGATCAGTCGGGGAACAGGTTAACAACAACCGCCATTGGTACTGATTAGCTACAGGATATCAATGGAAATCTGCCTACTATGGGTCAAAGAACAAGAAGAAGAAGAAGAAGAAGAAGAAGAGGAGGGCGTGTTCAGAAGGATGGAAATGGCTGTAGTGAACACCTTTTTCTAGAAAAAAACAGGATCAAAGGGTAACTTATAGGAGCGGAGGCAGGAGCGCGCAGTCAGACTACATCTTGACGAGGTGACCTGAAAGAGATCAGTGACTGCAAAGTAGTTGTAGGTGAGAGTGTAGCCAGACAGCATAGGATGGTGGTTTGTAGGATGACTCTGGTGACAAGGAAGATCAAGGAGACAAAGGCAGAGCAGAGGACAAAGTGGTGGAAGCTGAGAAGGGAGGAGTGTTGCATGGCTTTCAGGGAGGGGTTGATTGGACAACAACAGCTAGTGTTATCAGGGAGACGGGTAGAAGAGTACTTGGTGCGTCATCTGGAAGGAAAGTAGATAAGGAGACTTGGTGGTGGAATGAGGAAGTGCAGAAGTATATGCAGAAAAAGCGGTTAGCAAAGAAGATACTGAGATGACTGAAGAGAACAGACAGGAGTACAGGGAGATACAATGTAAGTTAAGATAGCAGAGTGGCAGAGACTCCAGAGGATTCCTGGTGTGGCAGAGAAGTATGTTAAACAGGTGCAGGACATGTATGCTTGCTGTGAGACAGTGGTACGGTGTGCTGTAGGGGTAACAGAGAAGTTCAAGGTGGAGCTGGAACCCCATCAGGGATCAGCTCTGAGCCCCGTCTTGTTTGCAATGGTGATGGACAGGCTGACAGATGAGGTTCGACAGGAATCTCCATGGACTATGATGTTTGCAGATGACGTTGTGATCTCCAGTGAGAGCAGAAAACAGGTAGAGGAAAATCTAGAAAGGTGGAGGTATGCTCTGGAAAGGAGAGGAATGAAAGTTAGTTGCACCAAGACAGAATATATGTGTGTGAATGAGAGGAACTCGGGTGGAACGGTGAGGCTACAGGGAGTGGAGATCAAGAAACTGGAGGATTTCAGGTACTTGTGGTCAACAGTCCAGAGCAACGGATAGTGTGAGATCAGTGATGCTGTATGACCTAGAAACTGTTACAATGACGAAAAGAAAGGGGGCGGAACTCGAGGTTGCAGAGATGAAGATGTTGAGGTTCTCTTTGGGAGTGACCATGATGAATAGGAGCAGGAATTAGTCCATCAGAGGAACAGCACATGTTAGATATTTTGGAGAGAAGGTCAGAGAAGCCAGACTGAGATGGTTCGGGCATGTACAAAGGAGGGATAGTGAATATATTGGTAGATCGATGCTAAAATTGGAATTGGACCGAATCACTAAATCCATTGAATTTTTTATTCTCAGTGTCACTTCTGAGCAACTCCACCAACTCCAGAGGTACATGGCGCACCGCTTCAGGATTCAACATAAACATTCAAAGCATTTATTTTCACATTTACAGTGTAGAAACGTGTTTCCTTGTACAGTGAAATTCTCCTTTGCTGTCTGCAGTGCATTGGGATATGTACTGATACGAAGAGTGTAAACATTTTTATAAATATGATTATAGATATAAATATGAAAATTCCAATAGAACAGTGACAGTGCAATAAGACATTTGAGTGCAGCTTGGTGTGCAACTCACAAAGTGCGGGTGCAAGAATGAGTGCAGTTTAAGTGAGCAGTAGACTTTACATGTGCAAGAAGAGTGTCAGCTGTTTAAGAGTCTGATGGCAGTCGGGTGAAATGAGTTCTTTAATCATGTCGTTCTACATTTCACACTATTGTGCCTCCGGCTGGAGGGTAGGAGTGTGAACAGTCCATGTTGGGGGTGAGCATGGTCCTTGGCGATGGAGGCAGCTCGCCCATGGACTCATCAGAGATAGATGCTCTGCAGTGAAGGCAGTGGGAACCGTGTGATCCTCTGCAGTCTAAAGCGGTGGCACTGCCATACCGCACACCGATGAAGTTGGTCAGGATGCTCTCAACAATGCAGCTGAAGGAGTTGCTGAGGATCTTAGGCGACATGCCACACCCCCTCAGCCTCCTGAGGAAGTTTAGCCACTGTTGAGCCCTCCTGACCATCTGCATGGTGTTGAGGCACCAGGTGAGGTCCTTGCTTCTACACACAGTTATTTGAAGCTACTCAACCTCTTAACCTCAAGACCTTGTGGAAACTGTGGCCGATGAGGTCTTTTCTCCTTCCTCATGTCCACTATTATCTCCTTGGTCTTGTCTGTGTTGAGGGTGAGGTTGTTGTACTTGCACCACTTCACCAGACCGGCCACCACATTCTATCTCTTCTGTGTGGCTGTTTTTGGGACATGCTTGTCCGTGCTCTGATAGAGAGGCGGTGACGTAGCATGACGCAGTAACACCATCAAGGCCCTCTTGTAAAGTAATTTATATTCATTACCTTGGCAGTGACCTGGGCGTGGAGACATTGCTGCCCCGTTTACAAGCCTCTCCCGGCACCACGTTGTTCAAGGATCCATTTGCCAACTTGCTCCTCTAGCTGTGGCCATCTAGCTTTTAGCCCACACTTAGCTTTTTGTGTTTTTTTTTATTTTTTTATTGCAGTTACAGTATCCTCCGCTTTTCTCTGATCCCTCCCCAATTGTGGTTGTTTTTGGGAGTGACCAGGACAGATAGGATCTGGAATGAGTCCATTAGAGGAACAGTACGTTAGAAGTTTTGGAGAGAAGGTCGGAGAAGCCAGACTGAGATGGTTTGGTCATGTGCAAAGGAGGGATGGTGAATATATTGGTTGACGGATGCTGCAATTGGATCTGCCGGGCAGAAGGTCTGGAGGAAGACCAAAAAGAAGATTTATGGACATAGTGTGAGATAATATGAAGACAAGTTGGTCTGAGAGAGGAAGATGCAGAGAATAGGGTTAGATGGAGAAGGTTGATTTGCTGTGGCAACCGCTGAAGGGAAGAGCCGATAAAAAAAGAGGCTTAGGGGGATGTATATGTGAATGTAATAATTCCATTAGAAAAACAAGAAGAAATTGTCTCAAAAATGCCCCATTTTCAACAAATGATTAATTAATTTATTTATTCATTTATTTAATTTATTTGAAATAGTTGTGGGTTAGACAAAGAAAAAAATCATTGTTTCTCATTGGCTAAATCATTCTGCAGTGCCTCTTGTAGCCCCCATCTTCTGGAAGACAGTGGTCCACAGCAATCTGATTTGGTAGTGATTGATTAATTTTTCTATCCTGATCTTGGATATTTTGTTTCTGATCATTTGAGCATTTGACAAGGAAATTGTATCACTAGCAACGGGGAGTAATATGACTGGATATGAAATAAATATATCAGTGAGGCAGAGTGAAGAAAGGCAGAAGTTCACCAATTTGTGACAAACTGCATCTCAAAATTATAGAACAATTCCAGAAAAGTTCTCTTGGCAAAATAGCAAAGACTTTGAGGATCTTACCATTCACAGTGTGTGTCCACAATTTGGCTTGTAATCCAGGAATGCAAATGGAAGCCACATCATGCAAAGAAGCCGTTATGGAACAAAATCCAGAAGTGTCTCTGTCCTCTCTGGGCCAAAGTTCATTTGAAATGGTCTGAGGCAAAAATGGGAAATGTTCTGTGTTGAAAGGATGACAAATCTGAAATCCTTTTTGAAACCAACTCAAGAGGAGAATGACTGTCTTGCTTGTTATCAGGCAGAACAGCTCGAAAAGCCGCATCTCTAATGTTATGGGTTTACATTAGTGCTGACAGCGTGGGCAGCCTTCACATCTGGAAAAGCAACATGCTCCTGTTTCGACAGTGCCTTTTTTAGTGGTTGAGTATTGTATGCCTTGCATATTCCAGGCATACAATACTGAACCACATGATATAGCCATCATAGGTCTGAGCAATTCAGTATCTTTAATTAAACTACTGCATGTTTTTGGACTGTGGAAAAAAAAACAACAATAGAGAACCCAGAGGAAACCTGACCAAAAACGGCCTTTGTTGGAAACTTGGGCACTACACCTATTTTGAAAGTGGTTTAAATCAATAAATGTACAATATTTCAAGGTGGCCCAACAGATTGACTGCAGTGAGACTCCATAAGGCTCTTTTATAAAGTTGGTCCTCTACTACCATGCTTTTTTTCTTTCCTTTTATGGACTGCTACAGAGAAGGAAAGCATTTTCCTGTCTTCATTGCTGTTGATACACTCCACTGTTGGTTTGGCAGCCCACCTCCATCTGCTGTTTTGAGAACGATTCGAAAACAGATATCTGCTATTCCATCAGAAGCGGCTCCTCCATCTGTTTCCTAGCTTTTCTTTGCCATGCAGTGGCTAAGCTCTGTAATTTCCCTTTGATTGCAGAACTTCCTTTGCTGTTTCATTACACTACACTCGACAAATAAACAGTGTGAAGATTTGTAAAGCTAGCATTGCTATCACACGCTTGAAATGTGTTTTGAAGTCCTCATGTAGTTGTTTTACAAAAAATATGCTACACACATGAGCCTCCGCCATTTGAGGCTTGATGATTGTTTTGTTTACTCTACCTTTTCCCATTTTGCATGTGAGGTGTGCTTTTTCTCCGTGATTATGACCTCTTTTTCCCCTGATTAACACATCACTTAAGATAGAAAACTCCCTGTGATCTATTTTATTATTGTTTCTTTATTGACCCACCCATCAACTGACAGGTGACATTAATCACTGTCACAGAGAGACTTACTTGAATCCAAGGCATTTGACTTTAATAATATTGTAGTTGAAACAATAGCTTTGCTGAAGCAACATCTTTATTGTATTTCCAGGCCTCCTAGAGAAAGGCAGGCAAACAAAATGTTGTTTGCCTGGACTTGGGTTTTATTTGTGTTTGGTCTTATGGGAAAAAAAAAAAAAAAAAAAAACACAGTGTGGGATGAAAATGAAGAGTATTTCAGTGTCGATGATTGTAAATAAGGTTAGAATTGACGCAAGAACCACCTTTCTTACCAATAGGAATAAACCTAATAGCTGTGATTCTCTAAACCGTAGATTTGTGTGTTTAGGGTTCGAGAGAAATGAAGGGATTCAATTTGGATGTTCAACTTGTCTCTCATGAATTAGATGAGTGAAAAAAGGAGAACGTTTGCACATAGTCATAGATGGTGTCTGACGATGACACAATATGACTATACCAGTAAGTATACAATGTATTTTAGAATATTGGGCCTCTGAGAAGAAAAAAAGAACAAAAAACATAATACTTTCATCATAAGACATGAAGTATCTCATACAATATGGAGTCCAAGATGAAATCTGTCACTGCACAAAATTGATACGTTTATGTGTGCGTGTGAGTGTTTCCATTTTTTCACATTAGAGAGACTGATTTCTGAATGACTTAAATGACCAAAAATGAATTGTGGATTTAAAATCAATCAATATTTGGTCAAGGTAAAAGGTGGACTGATACTGAAACTCCTAATTGCATTACCACAATCTTTGCTTTTGGGAAACCTAAGTCTCAGTTTGTTCTGTAAAAAAAAAGCATAATAAAGGAAACACCCTATGTGAACATGTGTGCAAAAATATTCTTATATTTGCTTACTGGTTTTAATTTACTTGATCCCAATCACTGAAATTTCAAATCCAGTGAAAGAAAGGAATATTTACCTGTTTCAAGTCTATGTGAGATCAGGGATTCTCTCGAGTTATAATATCAACGACAATTATATCTGTTGCCTGGGGCCTAAGATAAGATAGTAACAATTATAATGTCAAAAGATAAAAAAGTAAAATACATATGAATGTAAATATAAATAGAGAGACAGAAGATAGCAAGAATCCACAAATAAATAGACAGCAGGCCTTTGATATATAATTACCTCGAAGGGCAGAGAAGTAGTTCATGAAAATGAGGTTCAATTAGGAATATCTGCCTCTAATGTCATGGCTTGTGTCAAAAAACAAAACAAAACAAAACAAATAAATAAATAAATTGGATGTCATCATTTTAGTGTGTCCAACCAGGGCACAGACAGTTATAAGGCAAAGACAGGTCTGATTAGATCAATGTGTGGGGCTAGATTCCTTCCTCTCCTTGTAGGTTTGTCTATTTACATTAACTCTCTCACTTGGCATCAGTAAAGTCTGGCTTATTGTCGGACTCCAACTTGAAACTACATCAATAGTCTCCACAATCAGTGGATAGGAGTGGATAGGAGTTTGTGACACATCAGGAGACGTTTTCAAAGTATAAAATATACACATATATATATATATATATATATATACATATATATATATATGATGGCACAATTGCAAAGTGACAGAGTCTGAATATTAGCTGGTTACAAGCTGAAGATGACCATATTGAAGTTTCTTGCTGCTGGCTCAAGTGTCTGGATGAAGTGTTGAGAAAATCCAGTCATAAGAAGAAACTAGTAAACCTCTTTGAAGAGACCTGATGAGGAACATCTTTATTTGCAGACTTCCCTGGAGCTCTGGGGGAGTGGTAGTTTCGCAGTTCATTGATGACACATCCGGGAGGAGAATGTAAATGAGTCCATAAGAGGTAGTCATGATGGCTGAACTTTGAGTGTGTGTGTGTGTGTGTGTGTGTGTGTGTGTGTGTGTGTGTGTGTGTGTGTGTGTGTGTGTGTGTCTCAGGGACGCTATAAGGTATATAACTTATTTCCAGACTTTAGGATTAATCACACGACCCTGACAACCGTTTAGTGTTGTCAGGGACTCTTTCACCTCATAATTTAGATGCTATAATTTAAAACTAATGATAGCAGCATGGGGCTTATTTTCAAATAATTTCTGGTTAGTCTTGTGCAACAACGGAGAGTGACAGCACTATTAGAGGGACAGCACATGTTAGATGTTTTGGAGCGAAAGTCAGAGAAGCCAGACTGAGATGCTTGCGTCATGTACAGAGGAGGGATAGTGAATATATTTGCAGGTGGAAGAATTGGTAGCTCATTGGTCGAGCGCATGCTTTGCGTGTATGAGATCTTTGGTTCAATCCCCGGCATCTCCACTGTAAGTCGCTTCGGATAAATGTGTCTGCCAAATAACTTTGATCTGTTCTAAAACCAAAGAGAAGATTAATGGATGTAGTTAGAGAGGATATGAAGGTAGTTGGTGTGAGAGAGGACATGGGGTAAAGGATTAGGTGGAGAAGATGTATTTCTGCTCTGAAAGGAAAAGCCAGAAGGAAAGAATGAGATTATCAAAAAAAAAATGGTTAAAATGGTTGAGCAGATCTAGCAAAACCTCCATTTCAACTATTTCCAGTATCATGTCTTCATATCTTTAAAGGATGATCTCTGATCTAGCTCTGAATAGATTATCTTTCATTCATTCATTCATTTATTCACTCTTTCTTTTATATACTCTTCTTGTTCTTCTTGTTCTTCTTCTTCTTTTGGCTTTTCCTTACAGGGGTCGCCACAGCGAGTCAACCCTCTCCATCTAACTCTATTCTTTGTATCCTCCTCTCTCACACCAACTACCTTCATATCCTCTCACTACATCCATAAATCTTCTCTTTGGTCTTCCTCGAGACCTTCTGCCTGGCAGCTCCAATTCCAGCATCCGTCTACCAATATATTCGCTATCCTTCCTTTGTACATGACCGAAATATCTCAGTCTGGCTTCTCTGACCTTCTCTCCAAAACATGTAATGTGCTGTTCCTCTGATAGAATAATTTCTGACCTATCCATCCTGGTCACTCCCAAAGAGAACCTTAGCATCTTCATCTCTGCAACTTCTAGCTCTGCCTCAGCTCTGCCACACCATGGGCAGGTGTCTCCCTGAGCCAGCATCTGGGGTGCACGGGCTGTGTCTCCCTTAGATATAAAACATTTGCCAAAACCAAACATGCGATTATTTCATCTGCCGTATTTTTCGGATTATAAATCGCAGTTTTTTTCATAGTTTGGCTGGGGGTGCGACTTATACTCTGGAGAGACTTATTTGTGAAATTACTGAGCTCTCTTGCTCTAATGTGTGTCTGTCCGTGTGTCTAAGCATGTACTTAATATATCAGTGATCGTCACACACACACACACACACACACACACACACACAAGCCAACCAATCAAAATACAGCAGGGGCAGGTCATGGCAGAAGTGCGTTGTGAAAAAAAAGATGCTACCTGCTACTTCTGTACCTATGAAAATTGATCATTTCAGCATTTGCAGTAACTTATAAAAACAACTGAGGAGGGCTGAACAAGATTGAAAGAAAATCATATTCTGCAGGTTACAAGCCGGAAGTCGAGAAATGTGCAGCTGAAAACGGCAATCAAGCAGCGGAAAGAAAAACTGAAGGTAGGCTTGAAAGGGACTGGTGAAAAGCGGACATTACTCTTACTGAAATGAAGAAAACTAAAAAAGCTAATCGCGGGCTAAAAGCTAGCTGGCCAAGGCTGGAGGAACGAGTTCACACATGGGTGCTTGAACAACATGCTGCTGGGAGAGGCTTGTCAACAGTACAGTTGCGTCTACCAGAGAGATGAATATAAATGACTTTGCAGGAGGACCTTCCTGGTGTTACCGCTTCATGCAAAGCAATCGCCTCTATCAGAGCATGGACACCACCCTGGCGGGATTCAGAAAGGCTGGAATAATTGGAACAGCAACTGACGGTGACTCTGACGTAAGCGACGTACCGGTAGAGGAGGAAGCGGCGCATTGTCTACAATCGGAGTTGGCGGAGTTATTCAGAAGTGATGCCGAAGAAGAAGATTTCGTTGGATTTAGTGATTAAGAGTGACATGGATTGTTTGGCTGCAGCATGTGCTATATGGTATTGTTATTTGAATGACTTACCGTAATATGTTGCGTTAAAATAGCCTACTAGGCACATTCTCAGTTCGTTGTTTATGTGTCATATAGGCTATACTAGGCAACACTTATTCAGCCAATTGTTCTCTATTCTATTTTTATTTCAAATTGGCTTTCAAGATGAATTGTCTATTCTTGGTGTTGGATTTTATCAAATAAATTTCCCCCAAAAATGCGACTCACACCCCAGTGTGACTTATATATGTTTTTTTTCATTCTTAATTATGCATTTTTATCTGGTGAGACTTATACTCCGGAGCGACGTATAATCCGAAAAATACGGCACTCAATTGTGCATTCATTCATATCCACTCCCTCGGACACCATAGGTGTTACATAGGTGTTATCATTGCAAGTATTGCTGTTGATCACTGCTGGTTGCAACTTTTGCACATGTTTATACTGTTTATATATTGTCATATTGTTTAAGTGCAACTCGTTAATACAAGCCCTATCTCCATCCATCCATCCACCTTCCCCCACTTATCCGGAGTAGCCAGAGCAGTAAGGCCCAGACCTCCGTCTCACCCTGCCACATGGTCCAGCTCCTCTTGGGGGACCCCCAGGTGTTACCAGGCCAGCCTGGGGACATAGTCTCTCCAGCATGTCCTGGGTCTTCCCCGTGGTCTCCTCCCAGATGGACATGCCCGGATACCTCCCCCGGGAGGCATCCAGGAGACATCCTGACCAGATGCCTGAGCCACCTCATCTGACTCTACTCCAAGCTCCCCCCGGATGACCAAACCTATCTGTGGGGAGAGTCCGGCCACCCTGCAGAGGAAACTCATTTCAGCCCCTTGTATTCGCAATCTCGTTCCTTTGGTGACTACCCACGGTTTGACACCATTGTTGAGGATGGTTACGTAGATCTCCAGGTAAATTGAGAACTTCGCCTTTTGACTCAGCTCCCTCTTCACCACGACAGACTGGTACAGTCTGCATCGCTGCAGAAGCTGCACCGATCCGCCTGTTGATCTCCCACTCCATCCTTCCCTCACTCGTGAACAAGGCCTGAGATACTTGAACACCTCCACTTGGGGCAGGACCTCTTCCTCGACCTGGAGTAGGTACTCCACCTGTTTCCGGTTGAGCACCTAGGTCTCGGAATTGGACGTGCCGATCCTCATCTAGGCCACTTCACATCCGGCTGGGAACCGTTCCAGTGCCCAGTCCACATGGCCTATCTGTTTAGATATATTGTTAACACTGTTTATTGTTTAGTCTTAGTTTTTCTATTTTTGATCCCTTTTCTTGCACTGCCTACTTTCTGTTGTGGGATGATTACATATTTGATTTTATGAGAATTTTAAGATACAAGATTCAAAGCGTTTATTGTCACATGTACAGTGTAGAAACATTTTTCCCAGCACAGTGAAATTCCTACTTTGCTGTCCACAGTGCATTTGGATATGTGCTGATAGGTACAGGGTAAACATTATTATAATATGATTACAGATATGAATATGAACATTGCAATCGAACAGTGGCAGTGCCATAAGACATTTGAGCTTGTTGTGCAACTCACAAAGTGCAGGTGCAAGGATGAGTGCAGTTTTAAGTGGCAGTAGACTTTACATGTACAGGGAGAAGAATGAGTGTCAGCTGTTTACGAGTCTGAGTTACAGAACGATGAAGAATAATGTAACCCCATCATGAAGGGGGAGGGGGGGGGGATTTGACCACAGATAAATGGGGAAAAACTAAAACTGACGTCTTAAAAGATTCAAAGACCTCAAAATCTCTTTTAGAAGAAAAGTCTGTGCCAAAAACAGTTTGGCGCCTGGCAACAGGCTGGTGAGACAAAATCATAGCCGCTTCATATTGTCTGTGTGTGTAACTAATTATAGAACTGCAACACAAGTCAAATCATACTAAAAGCTAGATGGAATACTATGTTTTGAATGAGAGCACAGTGGTCTGCTTTCCACTTTGCTTCCAGTACTATATGCACTTCTTCTTCCGCTCCGTTGCTTTTCCCTTCAGGGTTCTCCACAGCTAATCAACCTTCTCCATCCAACCCTACTCTCTAGATCCTCCTATTTCATACCAACTACCTTCATATCCTCTCTTAATACATCCATCAATCTTCTCTTTGGTCTTCCTCTAGACCTCCAATTCCAGCATAAATCTACCAATATATTCACTATCCCTCCTCTGTACATGACCCAACCATCTCAGTCTGGCGTCTCTGACCTCTCTAAAACATCCAACGTTGCGTTCCTCTCTGATAGACTCATTCCTCATCCTATTGATCCTGGTCACTCCCAAAGAGAACCTTAGCATCTTCATCTCTGCGACCTCCAGCTCTGCCTCCTGTTTTTTCATCATTGTTACTGTTCCTAGGCCATACCGGATAGCTGGTCTCACCACTGTCTCGTCCACCTTTCCTTTGAATCTGGCTGATAGTCTTATATCTCATAGTCCCCCTGACACTTTTCTCAACCCATTCAAACCTGTGGTGTGGAACGAGGGGAGAAAAGTGTGGACAGTGTGGAAAAGAGGTGGAGACAGGTTCCAAACTGTCTCTTCACCTCTTTTCCACACTGTCCGTTGCTCTGGACTGTTGACCCCAAGTACCTGAAACCCTCCAACTTCTTGATCTCCATTACATGTCCCCGGGCTCCACTCCTCACATGCAGCACACCTCACCACTGTCTCACAGCTAGCATACATGTCCTTCACCAGTCTCAGGGAAACGTCCAGGTGACGGTAAAATATCTGTTTAATGACCAATAGCTGTTGTTGGCCACAGCCACGGCTCATGAGCCTTCAATATAACTAACTGCTCCTGCTCAATTCCAGGTAAAAAACACCAGAACATATTGCACCCCAAACCACATCCACATTATTCTCAGCAACACCAAAATCACACAGAAAACAAGCATCACCATAAATTTCAACATTTGTGACTCGCTACAACACTTCTCTGCCACTCCAGACTTCCTCATACCAGAGTACCTCTCTTGGCACCCTGTCACATGCTTTTTGTAGGTCTACAAAAACACAGTGCAGTCCAGCACTATATGTGCTTCTGAAATGTACTAATGATATAAAGTGGCCTGTGAGTTGCTATGAGAGCAAATGAGGCCTTACTGAATCACATGCAAGCCATTCTATCACACAAAAACAACGATTCTCACCTTCTGGTCGTGACTGTAGGCCAAGGCCCAGTCCTCTTCGGTGGGGTGGAACAAAAGGCTCAAGACATAAAATGTCAGTCGGTACTTCTGGTAACTGGATCCCTCATCGGCACTGATGAGCACACTGCTCTCAAAGTCAGGATCAGTCAAGACCATAATCTGAGAGCAAAGAGAAGAGGTAGGCCGAGGTACAGATATGAGTTTTTGATGGAGCAAGAAGAAGGGGATTTGGAGCGCAAGTATGAGTAAAGAGGTAGATGACAAGGATAAGACAAAGGGTTGGAGAACTTTGTTAGAGACAGGAGTAGTGTACACAGAAAAGATGGCCTAGGTTTTGGCTCATATCAAGATTATGTTTGTCAAACAACACTACAGCTGGGAGTTAATTTCATTGTGTGGCTTAGATTGCTATGGATCTTTGCCATTTCTGTGTACTCGGAGTTAACACTCTTGCTATAATATAAGGTCAAGGTTGATCATAGTAACCACAAGTGAAATGTGTGTTAAGTAGACCCAAAAAGAAAGAAGAAGATTGCTTGAAAGGCTAACAGGTTAATAATATATCAGAGGAAATGGAGCTTGTTGCCTTGTACAATTAGTTCTTGTACAAACAAGGCATTAAGCAGCCATGCATGGATCTTTTTTCGTTCTTCTTATCAGCAAGTTCTCTAACATGAAATTTTCCAGCATTTCTCAGTCCAATTAATTTTCAATTTAAAATTTAACATTGTGACTGTAGTATAAGCTTTAATTTCATGCTTGGGGTATTTTTTTATTTTTTATTTTGCTAGAGCTATCACAGCTAATACAGAATGAAATAAGATTGCATACATCATTCAGCTAATGACATTTAGAGCTGTTGTGGATGTAGATAAAATGGTCCCATGAATTTCTCCTTTACCAAAGAGAAGGTATTTGAATAGGTGCATAATATATTTCAACCCTGGTAAAATTGTAAAAAGAAATACATACAACCTATGTAAACTGTAAACTGTAGTCCGCATCCTAATTTTAAATTATTTTGATGCAATTTTGACCAAAAGCTCTATCTTTCACACTGGAGCCTATCAACCCTCAGGACTTAATTTCTAATTTTAATTTTAATTTTAATTTTAATTTTATCGGTAATATTTGGCTGTTTTCATTTCAAGGCTTTCTCCTTGTAGACCAACGTAACCAGAAGCCTATCTAAATGATCAAAAAGCTTTCTGAGAATAAATATAAGGCAAAGAAGACTTTTGAATAAATCCCAGTAATTGAAGTGATTGGGTGAGAACTAAACTTATAATTTTGCTTTGAAGACTAAATTATTTGTGACATTCTATATCTCACATTCTCCATTCGTAAATGTACAGATATCTGCTTGCATCATTTGACTTCAATCACATGAAAAAAAACAAACAAAACAAAAAAATAAATAAATTGCATTTTAAACAAAATTCACATATTCACTCATCTCTTTCTAATTGAAATTCAATTAAACAAGGCAAGCCAACAGCAAATGCATTAACTTAGTCACGTTCCCCTATCCACATTCAGGAATAATATCGCTATTCTAAAATCACAGTGACTGATAGAATTAGTTGGGGATTATTAAGATTTTCCTCACAGCTTTCACTGGGGCTCGGTGAGTGAATAGGCGAGTGAGTGGGGTAACAATATGGAATCAATAGTGGTTGCAGGGATAACCTTTTGGTTTTATCAGCCTAATGTCAAGGCGGTGCACTCTTAGGTTGTCAGATCACGGAGTAAGTAAATGCATGGATAAGATGTAGAGAGATAAACACGCCGCTGTCTTAAATTAAATCAAATCATGGTTGATTAATTGAGCTCAGTATGATGAATGGTTTGGACACATCAACACTTACTTTGTGCATTAGCCAAGGAGCCTGAATTAGATATAGGTAGATATAGGTATCACTGAGATACAAGTTATGTTCATTCATGAGGTAGATGTGAATATACTGCTAAAATTTTACTCCATGAACACAAGTGGGTTGACAGGATCATTTTTCCTATTATTTGAAAAAACACTATTTACACATTTGTTTGATTAAAACTGCTATTGCACAAGACTGTCTTTATTTGATTCAATTTCATTTAATTTTGAATTTGTATTTTTACTTATGTGTACTTAAAAGTTATACTTATTTTTAGATATATATTTAATTTTATGTTTGTATGTATTTATACATTTTTGATATATATATACATCTATATATACTGTATATATACATACATATAACTTCTTCTTCCTCTTCTTCTCCTTTTGGCTTTTCCCTTCAAGGGTCGCCACAGCAAATTAACCTTCTCCATCTAACCCTGTTTGCTGTATCCTCCTCTCTCACACCAACAACCTTTCTATCCTCTCACACTACGTCCATCACATGTATGGTTTTGGCAATTGTTTTACGCTGGATGCCCTTCCTGACGCAACCCTCTGCATTTATCTGGGCTTGGGACCGGCTCAGGGAGACACTGGCATGTGCCCCCTCAAGGCTGACTCAGGGAGACATCGGCCAATGCTACCCTGAGGTTGCATTTGCCACCCTGAGACTGCATTATATATATATGATAATATAATAATGGTAATAATAATAATAATGGCAATACTAATACTGATACTAATATTAATAGTATATAATAAATTAATATGTGTTATTATTATTATTATTTTTATTATTATGTACTATTTTATTATTATCATTCTTATTATTAATTGACCAAGTAGTTAACTCCTCTACTTCACAGCACGATGGATCCTAGTTCGATTCCAACGGGGAGCCTTTCTGTGTGGAGTTTGTATGTTCTTTCTGGATCTGCGTGGGTTTCCCCCAAGTTCTCCTGTTGTCCTCCTGCCGTCCAAAAACACGTATAATATTAATTGGGAAAAATTGGGGAGATGTGTGATTGAGACAGTGAATGATTGGTTTTCTGTATTTCGCCCTGCATATGACTAGTGAGCAGTCCAGGGTACTTTAAATTAGTATCAGAACAGTCATTAAATTTATACTTACCCATCTACATTCCAAGCTAGAATTAGTCTCATACGCAAGTGAGGGATGCCTTGAATGGTAACACGGACCTCATGGTGGGATTTCATTGTATAAATGTCAGATAATTCAAATTTGTGATGTCAGAAAGTGAAAGGCTGGAACTTCCTCTCATTCTTTAGAAAACAAAATGCATTGGTAGGTACAGGCATATGATCATTCCTTTTTGTGGTTGAAGCTGATGATAGTATCTTACATTGAGCTGAAATTCAGATATCTCCGCATCTCTTTTTATCGGGTAGAACAGGGGAGGATTCTAAGAAAGGCCATTCAGACACAGAGAGGCATCAAAATAATGCTGGGAAACTTCTGTATATAATGCAAAATGATGTTGTGAAAATGATGCTGTACGGATGGCAAAATAATGAGATGAGAGATAAGGCACATGAGGGTGGTTTTCTCGCAGGCCGAGCCAAGGGCCAACCTTTTGAGTCAGATAATCTTTTGAGAATGTTACAAAATTTTGAAAGAACTGATTCACTCAAACCCAAACATGGCTGCTATCAATACCAAGTAGTATCTGCAATTAACTTGCAAAATGTATTTCCGTTACCCAAGGATGAAGAAAGTGTTGTTTAGAGTCCATTGCATTAAAGCAGATGTCAAACCTTGACCAGTCATTAGTATTAGTGTATTAGTATTTGTGAGGTCTGTGTCAAACCAAAGCATTTTTTTCTAATCTAAACCCCAGAAGTACAATATGCACCATGTTACAAGTTTGGTATGACCCTTGCATATCTGTGTTCACTTCTTTTTCAACGACTCTGAATGAACTGACCTGGTTTGACATTCAAGAACGTCAAGTGCCCAAATTCTGACTTACAATTAATTGATTACAGTGAGTTCAGCTGTTTGGTCTCTGTATGATTGGTGTCGGAGATTGGTCCGAATTGCCGGTTGTAAGTCCGACCAGGAATTGCCGGTTGTAAGTCTGACCAGTTTCCCGTGAGAGTTGGACTCCACCAGGGCTGCCCTTTGTCACAAATTCTGTTCATAATTTTTATGGACAGCATTTCTAGGCGCAGACAGGGTGTCAAAGGGATCCGGTTTGGTGCCGGATCGAGTCTCTGCTTTTTGCAGATGATGTGGTTCTGTTGGCTTCATCAGGCCATGATTTCCAGCTTTCACTGGAGCGGTGTGCAGCCGAGTGTGAGGTGGATGAGGATCAGTACCTACAACTCCAAGGTCATGCTGCTCAACTGGAAACAGGTGGAATGCCCACTCCTGCCCCAATTGGAGGAGTTCAAATACCGCAGGGTCTTGTTCATGAGTGAGGGAAGGATGGAGCAGGAGATGGACAGGCAGATCGGTACAGCATCTGCAGCAATGCAGACTCTGTACCAGTCTATTGTGGTGTAGAGGTAGCTGAGCCAAAAGGCAAAGCCCTCAATTTACCGGTCGATATACGTTCCCATCCTCACCTATGGGTCATCTGGGTACAGCTCGGAGCAGAGCTGCTGCTCTTCCACTTAAATAGGAGTCAGATGGGGTGGCCCAGGCATCTAGTCAGGAATGCTTCCTGGATGCCTCCTGGGGGAGATATTCTGGGCATGTCCATCTGCGAGGAGACCATTAAGTAGACCCAGGACACACTGGAGAGACTATGTCTCCAGGCTGGCCTGGGAGCACCTTGGGGTCCCCAAGAGGAGTTTGACCATGTGGCCTCACCGCTCCGGCTGCTGCCCCCATGACCCGCATCTGAGTAAGCGGGGGGGATGGATATTCATATTTATCTTACTTTTTTATTTGTTGACATTATAACTGTTACATTGCTGTGACAAAGGAATTTACCCTGTCGGGATCAATAAAGTTTATCTTATCTTAATTTAGACAATTACGCAATCGCCCCATACACTTGTGTCAAATGTCGCCGACTTCGTCTCATTTGTAAGCATACTTTCTGCAGTGCTTTTCTGACAGTATTGAGATACTGATGAAGAATGTAAGGGGCACACATTGAAAACAGATTAGCTCAGCTCACTGTATCATCTGACCTTGCGGATGGGATTCCGTTTGCTGTATAGTTCTCAGAACAGCAGCAGGGGTCTCACCAGTTGATTTCGCCAGGTCTACTTGCCTACTTTCTGATGCTGGAAGTTCCACATTATGAAGTTAGTTTAGCCTAATCTCTCACAGCTTTCAGCACAATTTAAAATTTTATCCTGCTTGTAGACTAACTTCTTGTTACCACTGGAAAGATTCCATTGCTCTTCCTACATTTTGATGACTAACTTTTCAGAAAACATTCCCCAAGTATTTGTGAAAATGATGTGTAACTTTTAATAATTACTTAACAGATGTGTAACATTTAGGGATATTGGCTTGGCACAAGAGTAAGACAAGATGATTGATGCCCTTTTCTTCTCACTTCACCATCATGGAGTTGGAATCTTCCCCTTCCACCATTTAGCTAAGCATGGAGATTGATAGCCTTTGGCAACATCAACCTTGAAGTATCACACACACATTCCAACACTTATCTTCAAGTCATCACTCGTTCAAGTTTCCAGTGAAAACTGAATCAGTTTACAACAAATTTGAAAGCAAAATCTCAAACCACTTTAATAATGTGCATTTCACAAATGGAGTCAAGTGAATAACATTTAAGAGATAATGGAGAAAATGGAGAATTACAGAAATACAATATAGAGAACTACAACCTGTGTTTGGGTGTCCAATTCATCTACTGCATGTTTTTGGATTACATGAATTGGTATGGCAAAATTAGATTTTCCTCACTGATGACAAACTCTTGTATTTCCACAAATAAATATTCATCTCATTGCAAGTCAATGACATTTTGTCACGTTTTCTTCTAGTATCGCTTTCTAATCATGGTTTTGGTATTTGGTATTTTGTTTTTTGTATTTTGGTATTTTAACCCTAACCCTAACCCTAACCACAATAACAGAAAACTGTGATTAAAAAAAAATAAATAAATAAAATATTTAATAAATATTTTGAAATACAGTACCAAGCTGGAATAACTATTTTATGTTTCCAATATGATTCACTAGTCATATTCATATCTGAAAAAGAGTTATAACATTAGACATCAAACAGGGAAAGTCAGGTTTCAGAGATCAATAGTTTAAGAGCTTAATTCAGTCCTTACAATAGTTCAGTTAAAATTAAAATAACATATAATGGAATAACATACAGGTAGCGCATTAACACAGAATTACCCTAAAAATGAATGATGGACATTGTTGGTGCTGATTTAACAATAGTAATTTTATTCCATTGTAACAAAAAGAGAAAGAAAGAAAATAAAGAAGGGTTCGGGTTGGAAGTTCAACACTGGGTCTACAATCATTAAAATAAGGAGGACGAATCTGTTTTTTTACAGACTGAATGGCAATACAAAGTGTAATAATATATAATAGTGAGTCTTCAGATTTCAATGATTTGCTTTAACTTTATTAGTATTCTTCACAGTATTTTTCATTTTCAATGAAGAAAGTGAGCATCTCACCTTTTTTTTGTTCGTTGGACAGACGTAGAGGTAACTCAGAACAGTCTTGGATCCCACTTTGTCATTCATTCTCTCGTATGTTGAGCCGTAGTCGGTGGATCTAAAGAGATAGAATGAACTGAAAGTGAAGGCTGGAATTTGCTGGGAATGGATATGATGAACAAAAAAAACAGGAACATTGCCCTGAATGGTTGTTTGTCTGTATATGCGGTCCTGAGATTGACTGGTGACTAGTCCAGGGTGAAACCCGCCTCTCGCCCAATGACAGCATGGATAGCATCCCCTGCAACCCTGAGTTAAGCAGCAGACAATGGATGGATGGATGGATGGATGAATACAATAAGCAAACAGACATTGCATGATTATGGTCAAAAGCAATGTAAAATAATGCATATATTGATATTATATAGTATATTTGTGTTTATTCAACAGGATCTTAGAGAGTGAGAAGATGCCTGAAGAATGGAGGCGAAGTGTGATGGTGCCCATCTTTTAAGAACAAAGGGGATATGCAGAATTGCGGCAACTACAGAGGGATAAAGTTGATGAGCCATACGATGAAGTTATGGGAAAGAGTAGTGGTAACTAGACAGAGAGCAGAAGTCAGCTGTCAGGGTTTCACACCTTATCCCGATTTGTAATCGGCGCCAGCTGCAGCAGATGCCGCTAATCAAGATCCCTATAAAGGGCAGCGGCACGCTCTGCCTGGCGCCGAGGGATTGTGGCTCTCAGACCACTGCAGAGCCCTGCCACGGCCGGTCCCCAGCACTGCCTGCCCGACGCCTCTCCCTGGTCGCAGAGTACCCGACGCCTCTCCCTGGTCGCAGAGTACCCGACGCCGACCTTACCCAGATCCTGCAACCCGTCCTGCCATTTCAACGCAATAAAAGCGCTCTCAACCCATCCCTGCTCTGAAGTGTGGTTCCCTGCGCGAGTCCGCCCCACCGGCATGCGACAGAATCCCCTGGCCAACATGGACTTGGAACCACACCCGCCCAGGCTGGTGCCATGAGGCGCCCATTGGGGGGGGGGGGCTGTCAGGGTTTCACACCTGATTCCGATTTGTAATCGGTGCCAGCTGCACCAGATGCCGCTAGTCAAGATCCCTATAAAGGGCAGCGGCACGCTCTGCCTGGCGCCAGGGGATTGTGGCTTGCAGAGCCCTGCCAAGACCGGACCCCATCCCTGCCTGCCCGATGCCTCTCCCTGGTTGCACAGTGCCCAACGCCGACCCTACCCAGATCCTGCAACCCGTCCTGGTGAGACCCAGCCTCCGCAGTCCCGTCTGCAACCCGTCCTGAGGGCCCGACGCCAACCCTACCCAGATCCTGCAACCCGTCCTGGTGAGACCCAGCCTCTACAGTCCTGCCTGCAACCCGTCCCGTCCTGCCATTTCAACACAATAAAAGCACTTTCAACCCATCCCTGCTCTGAAGTGTGGTTCTCTGCATGAGTCTGCCCCAGCGGCACGTGACATCAGCATTTGTGAACAGCAGTATAGCTTCATGCCTGGGAAGAGTACTACAGATGCAGTATATGCATTGAGAATGCTTATAGAGAAGGCCAGAGGGAGCTTCATTGTGTTTTTGTAGACCTAGAAAAAGTCTGACAGAGTGCTTAGAGAGGAGCTCTGGTAGTGTATGGGGAAGTCTGGAGTGGCAGAGAAATATCTTAAACTGGTGCAGGACATGTATGCTAGCTGTGAGACATTGGTACAGAGGGGTAACAGAGTAGTTCAAGGTGGAGGTGGGACTCGATCAGGGATCAGCTCTGAGCCCCTTCTTGTTCGCAATGGTGATGGACAGGCTGACAGGCTGACAGATGAGGTTAGACAGGAATCTCCATGAACCATGATGTTTGCATATGACATTGTGATCAGTAGTGAGCAGAGCAGAAAACAGGTAGAGGAAAATCTAGAGAGGTGGAGGCATACTCTGGAAAGGAGAGGAATGAAAGTTAGTTGCAGCAAGACAGAATGTGGAGTCTCTTCACCTCTTTTCCGGAGAGTGTGAAAAAGAGGTGAAAAGACGGGTCCAAGCAGGTTGGAATGGGTTGAGAAAAGTGTCAGGGGTACTATGTGATAGAAGACTATCAGCCAGAATGAAATGAAAAGTTTACATGACAGTGGTGAGACCAATGCTGCATGGCCTAGAAACAGTCACAATGATGAAAAGACAGGAGGCAGAACCAGAGGTTGCAGGGATGAAGATGTTGAGGTTCTCTTTGGGAGTGACCAGGATAGATAGGATCAGGAATGAGTCTCAGAGGAACAGCACATGTTTGATGTTTTAGAGAGATTGTACAAGATTGGCCAGATTGTACAAAGGAGGGATAGTGAATATATTGGTAGACGGATGCTGGAATTGGAGCTGCCAGGCAAGAGGTCTCGAGGAAGACCAAAGAGAAGATTTATGGACGTAGTGATAGAGGAGGATATGAAGGTAGTTGGTTTGAGAAACGCAGATACAGAGAATAGGGTTAGATGGAGAAAGTTGATTCGCTGTGGCGACCCCTGACCCCATATATATACACACATAGGTGTGTGTGTGTACATATAGAGATATATAAACACATATATATACTATTGTTCTATCCTTCTATTCTATATATACTATTCTTCTTATATATAAAGAGAGAGAGAAGAGGAGAATGCTAAATGTGTTTAGGAATGAAGGTTGTGAAGGGGATAAACCACTCATCTATGCCTGCCAGCAGAAACAAACTATTTATAAATGTCTGGGAAGTCTTGTAAATTATTAAAAAAAATCCCAATAACTACTATGAAATAACATATGACAAGTGCAGAAACATGTGGATGTTCTTGAACTTGGTGCTTTTTAATAATTGAACAGTGGGAATGAGCCTGTTAACCGGCTTAGTCCCCAGAAAGAAAATTCTTATGAATCCATCATCAGAAGTAACCACCAAATTTGACTTTAAATAGAATATTACACCATTAACATGGCTTTTATTCACTTCCATTCTTCTCCTCTCATTGCTGCATTCAGCATGCCAAGGGTTTTCACATTTTTCACTGCAGGAATGAAGCCCCATGGCACAACTCCCATTCAGACCTGTAGTCTCCTTCACATTATAATGATGAAAGAGAGGATGATACTCCTTTCAGAATTGTTTCCTTCTTTTCTATATCAGGTCTAGCCATGCTGTTTGAGCTCCTTCAGCAGGAATGGGGTTTCAGTGAAATAGCAAAGATTTTTCTTTCCCTGAAATGCAATCCTTAATTCCCTGAGAGACACAGTAGCTGCTATGATTACAAAGCACAATAACGAGCCGACGGGCCTTCATATCCAGTGTATATTTGTGCAGAAGTGCTGGGGGGTTGCAAAAATCAAGCTTAGGAAAAACAGTACATGAGCGTAACACATGCTGCCATTTTGCCATGGGATCTTGAAATCAGGAGGATTATATATTTCTATTTCAAACGCATTCAAACTGTTGTTTTTGATCAGCCCAGCGCAGGTTTAAGCCACTTCCATCGAATCCAAAAATGTTTTTCTTTCCTTTCTCATGACACTGTTGCATTTGTTTCTACTCAGAAAGAAGCTAAATGACAGCAACACCTGTCATTATAGTCTAAACTTTTTTTTTTTGTGACTTCTAACTGTATGAAACCATTTGAGTCCTCTTGCCTGATCAGTCACATGAAAAAAAGGGGGTTTGCAATACATTGCAATTATTTAATAAAGAAAAGTACAGTTCAGTTGTGGCATCACAGTCTTATGATCCATCGCATTCAATGTGCAATGTGCCACGCATATATTGGCAAGGGGCCCCGCTTCAGTCTCATCAATTCATTGTACAATTCTGCCGAGTGAGATGTATGTCAGCTTCATCATCTTCTACAACAGCGCTCGGAGACCAATGGCTCACAAGCCATAGATGGCTCTTCCGGTGACGGCGTATGGCAATCAGATAGCCAACTAGTTTATCCGCGTCAACCCTCATAACAAAAAAGATGGTGAAGAGAAAAAAAAAAGATGATGATTACCGTGCACCGGGCTGCTTGGACAGAGGACTTTGCATTTGGATCTGCGCTATGGCTTTTATGGCTCTCCCATTCAAAAAGGTTCCCGACCCCTGATCAACAACATGGATTTCTCTGTGCAATCATGAAAATAACCTCCTTGCTTTTTAAGTGTAAGCTTTATCAAATACAATAACTAATATATCCTCCCTTGTTTTACATTAGCAGTGAGCAGAACACAATTGGCAGCAATATACCATGCTTCAAATTCTTTACTGATCTGTTAAATTAGAACTCAAAATAAACTTGAGTGGCAAGTGGTATGAAAATGGGGTAGCAGCATCATATTATGAACATGGATAAATGTATGGGTAATTGCATATATATATATATATATATATATATTATATATTATATATATATACACTGCTCAAAAAAATAAAGGGAACACTTGAAAAACACATCCGAGATCTAAATGAATGAAATATTCTTATGAAATACTTTGCTCTTTACACAGTTGAATGTGCTGACAACAAAATCACACAATGGAAATCAATTGTATCAACCCATGGAGGTCTGGATTAGGAATCACACTCAAAATTACAGTGTAAAAACAAACTCCAGGCTGATCCAACTTTGATGTTATGTCCTTAAAACAAGTCAAAATGAATCTGTGTTGCTTCCTGAGTGGACACTATGATTTCACAGAAGTGTGATTGACTTGGAGTTACATTGTGTGGTTTAAGTGTTCCCTTCATTTTTTTGAGCAGAATATATATATATATATATATAATGCTGTATTGCTGTAAGGGCTTGAATGACTGCAGGCCAATAGCACTCACTCCGATCATCATGAAGTGCTTCGAGAGAATGCTGCTGGCCCACATTCAATATGACGTCCCGGAAACCCTGGACCCCCTGTAATTTGCATACCGGCCCAACAGGTCTACCTCAGACACCAAAGCCTCAAAAATAAAGACTGCTACATCAGGATGTTCTTTCTGAACTACCACTCCGCATTCACTGTCATACCCCACAAACTCACACACAAAATGTCCACTCTTGGCCTGCACCCCACCCTCTGTGACTGGCAGACCGCAGTCTGTCAGGATAGGTAACAGGACCACAGTCAGCATCATCATGAAAACAGGCATTCCTCAGCCATGTGTCCTCAGCCTTATCCTCTACACCTTGTTCATCCACTGCTGTGTTGCCTCTCATGAGGACAATGTCATCCTGAAGTTCGCAGACGACACTGCAGTGATAGGATACATCACCGGTGGAGACAAAACAGCCCACAGGATGGAGGTGGCCAGTCTGGCGAAGTGGTCTTAGGACAACAACCTCACCAAACACGGGCAAGACCAAGGAGATGATAATGGACATGAGGAAGGCAAGGAGACCTCATCAGCCCCCGTTCCTCCAAGGTCTTGAGGTTCCGAGGGTCAGCAGCTACAAATATCTGGGTGTCCCAAGAATCAAGGACCTCACCTGGTCCCTCAACACCATGAAGACATTCAGGAGGGCTCAACAGCAGCTGTACATCCTGAGGAGGCTGAGGAGGTTCAGCATGCCACCTAAGATCCTCAGCAACTTCTACAGCTGCATTGTTGAGAGCATCCTGACTAGCTGCATCAGTGTGGATTGTGAGTGGTAAAGACTGCAGAGGATCACCAGAATCCCACTGTCTTCTCTGCAGAGCATCTTCCACCGCAGAGTCCACAGGAGAGCTGCCTCCATCCCCAAGGACCACACCCACTCTCAACATGGACTGTTCACACTCCTACCCTCCAGCCAGAGGTACAGGACTGTGAGATGTAGAACGACATGATTAAAGAACTCTTAAACAGCTGACACTCGTCTTGCACTTGTAAAGTGTACTGCACCTGCACTTTGTGAGTTGCACACCAAGCTGCACTCAGTATGTCAGCACATAGCCAAATGTACTGTGGACAGCAAAGTAGGAATTTCTCTGTACAGGAAAACATGTCTCTACACCAGGGGTGGGAAAACCTTTTGGCTCAGGTGTTGCATTGAGTTTAAAAATTTGACAGACGGGCCGGGTTGGCACAAGATGCGATACATATTTAAAAAAAAACATATCAGACTCATCTGACATTTGTCTGAACATTGTCTGACATTTGCTTTGAAAATAAAACCAGCTTGGTTTTGAAGGCTCTGACGTTCGCTTGCAATTCATGCACAAACCGTTTTTTCCCTTGTCGCTTCACGTCCAGCTCATTCATGTGTGTCGATATTTCCATAGTAAAGGCTAAATCACAAAGACAATCTGTGCCATTCAGCTCAGGAAAATTCTCAAGTGTTCTCAAGTAGCTCCAAAAATGAAATAATCCCCTGTTTGAGCTCCCAAATTTATTGATCCAATTATTCATATCAAGTAGGAATTCTGTACCAATCTTTGGCGGGCCAGATTAAAAAGACCAACGGAATGAATGTGGCCCACGGACTGTAGTTTGCCCAACCCTGTAGTATTCTATCTATCTATCTATCTATCTATCTATCTATCTATCTATCTATCTATCTATCTATCTAACAGGGGTCTCAAACTCGTGGCCCGCAGGCCAATTGCGGCCCACAGGACGATAGTTTGTTGCCCCCACCTGTATGGCACACTGTAAAGTGCCATACACAACAAACTCGTGGACCGCACTAACATTAAACTTTTCATATTGAGGTACTTTTCATATCAAGGCAAATTACGATAAGATAAGGTAGACTTCGTTGATCCCGGGATAGGGAAATTCATTTGTCACAGCAGTATTACAAGGGGGTAAAAGTGTTCACATAGTAAAAATCAAAAAAAAAAAAAAAACGAGTAAGGATATAGATACAAATGAAGAAGACTATGTACAATATAAACAGAGAGAAAAAAATATATGTATTCAAAAAACAAAGAAATGAATGGTGTTAGAAACAGCAGGTGCACAGTCAGAGATGTGTGTGGTATGAAAGAAGTGATAATTAGTAAGGTGTCCTGGAGGGTGTATAAATATAAATATAAATATAAATATAAATATAAATATAAATATAAATATTGCATGGATAATAGTGGTAGGTAGAGGTGGAGGCAATGCGAAAAAAGGGATAGAGGTAATGGGGTAGTGCCAAAAAAAGAGGGGTTTAGGTGCTTGTTGCTTTTGTTGCTTGTGAGCAGCATTGGCACTGCTATAAGCAGAAGAGTTGATGTGCTTTCTGTTTTGTGGCCGTGTTCATTGTTGCAGCGAGGATGCAACAGCTGAGGAGCTTCTTAGAGCCCCCACAGTGTCATGCAGAGAGTTAGAGGGGTTGTCCCTTATAGATGCTTGCTTTGCTACCAGTTTGCTGTTTATGTAAACACCCAGGTACTCCTCCACGATCTTGATGTCCAGACCCTGGACTTTCACTGGTGCTGCCTGGGGGGCAAACCTCTGGAAGGTGATCACTGTCACCTTTGTCTTACTGACACTAATCCATCCATCTATCCAAGCCCAAGCATTTAGGCAAGTGGGCTATATAGGTACGCATGTTGTGCAGTGACCTGTGGTTTACTTTTGATTGACGGGGGGCAGAATGTTGAGGCACAATGAACAAGGCTGTCCTAAAGCAGCCACTGAGATTGCATAGCTGCATAATTACTATAACCGATGCCATGAATTAGAGAGCATAACACTTGAAAAGGTGATTCCATGCTACTTGCCTGCTGTAACCCTGGCTCACCACATTGGTCCGAAGTGGAATGCACATGCCAATAATAAAGGAGAAGTTGAGGACACCATTGCAAAGCTACCTTGCAGTGTTCTAGTGAAGACTTTGCAGACCTTCAGCCACAGGAATGGTTCAGCTGGCAATCCATTAAAAAATCAATATAGAAGTGTTTTGGCTGCCATCTTTCCTGAAGATTCCCAGGACCAACTATTAAACATAGGACTAAGCTTGGGTGTCCATACTGTGGATCTCCTGGTCTGTGCATGGGAAGGATACCCCACCTTCAGCATTAATGTGCAGAAAGAGCAGGCCCTCGAAGCTTTTGTCCTGGGCCCCCAACAGGCACATAAACATCTAAAAATCTAAAAACTATGAAAGGTTATGGAAATGACTCTTCTAAAACAACTGAATTTTGACAACTATCATGTCACACAAGTTCACATCTACAGACCAATTTTTAGAGTTTTACAAAGACTGTCAATTTCATAGTGAAAGACTTTGAAAAGATTCGGTGAAGCCCAAGGAAAATTACAACTAGATTTTTTTCCCACGATGAAATGTCATCACAGAGTATTTGCAGAGCCTCTGCTATTTTAGCCCAACACTTTTTCTTACTTTGCCAACAGCTCCACGATCTTTCTTGATGGTCCATACTTATCGTTCTGCCGCCAATACCACTACAGCTATTGTTTATTTCCTTTTTTACGGTTTTGTTGGAGTTCATGAATTTGTTGTTGATTACATGACATTACATCACATTAAAGTCATTTGGCAGATGCTTTTATCCAAAGCGAGTTACAAAAAGTGCAATTTGATTGTTTAACGTCAGCGTAAAGACTGAAAGACTTGCAATAATATAAAAACATTTGATATTGTTGCAAACCGAAGATTGGAAAAGACTGCTCTACAACTCTAAGATTACCAACTTACACTTCATGGCCGAGATAATGGGTGTGTGTTGTGACTCATATAAGGCTCCAGTAAGACTAAATATTTCCTGTGAAAATCATGTTGTGTAAGACCACCATAAAAGAAAATATTTGTCTGTGTGTGAGTGGAGCTGGAGGACATTCTCCCAGGATGAGAAAAGCAGCCTGTTTTTGTTCAAGAAGCAAGGCCACATTGCATGCTACTGCCCAGCGCCAGCACCAAAAAGTCTAGCCCAGCAGCTGGCATTAGAACTGCCACCTGAAGCTACTCCAAACTCTCCCCTCAGGTCCCGACCACGACTTTGCTGCCTTGGACGCTCATGGACTATATATAAGGCAGCGGCTCATCTGTCATTACCTCTGTCAATGGTGAGTACATCAAAATGGTGGGGGAGAGGACTTCCAGTCACATCTCACTACGTACAGGTCCTTCTCAAAAAATTTGAATATTGTGATAAAGTTCATTATTTTTCATAATGTAATGATAAAAATTTAAACTTTCATATATTTTAGATTCATTGCACACCAACTGAAATATTTCAGGTCTTTTATTATTTTACTGATGATTTTGGCATATAGCTCATGAAAACCCCAAATTCCTATCTCAAAAAATTACTCTAAACTCTAAACGAGCTATTAAACTAATCATCTGAATCAAGAAATTAACTCTAAACACCTGCAAAAGATTCCTGAGGCTTTTAAAAACTCCCAGCCTGGTTCATTACTCAAAACCGCAATCATAGGTAAGACTGCCGACCTGACAGCTGTCCAGAAGGCCATCATTGACACCCTCAAGCAAGAGGGTAAGACACAGAAAGAAATCTCTGATCGAATAGGCTGTTCCCAGAGTGCTGTATCAAGGCACCTCAGTGGGATGTCTGTGGGAAGGAAAAAATGTAGCTGAAAACACTGTGCAACCAGAAAAGGTGACCGGACCCTGAGGAAGATTGTGGAGAAGGGCCTATTCCAGACCTTGGGGGAGCTGTGGAAGCAGTGGACTGAGTCTGGAGTAGAAACATCCAGTGCCACCATGGGCAGGAAATGTGCTACAGTTCCGCATTCCCCAGGTCAAGCCACTTTTGAACCAGAAACAGCAGCGGAAGCGCCTGACCTGAGAAGAGAAGCAGCACTGGACTGTTGCTTAGTGGTCCAAAGTACTTTTTTTCAGATGACAGCAAATTTTGCATGTCATTCACAAATCAAGGTGCCAGAGTCTGGAGGAAGACTGGTGAGAAGGAAATGCCAAAATGCCTAAAGTCCATTGTCAAGTACCCACAGTCAGTGCATGTCAGCTGCTGGTGTTGGTCCACTGTGTTTTATCAAGGGCAGTGTCAATGCAGCTAGTTATCAGGAGATTTTGGAGCACTTCATGCTTCCATCTGCTGAAAAGCTTTAGGGAGATGAATATTTCATTTTTCAGCACGACCTGACACCTGCTCACAGTGCCAAAATCACTGGTAAATGGTTAACTGACCATGGTATTACAGTGCTCAACTGGCCTGCCAATTCTCCCGACCAGAACCCCATTGAGAATCCGTGGGATATTGTGAAGAGGAAGTTGAGACACCAGACCCAACACTGTGGAAGAGCTTAAGGCCGCTATCCAAGCATCTTGGGCCTCCATAACACCTCAGCAGTGCCACCAGCAGATTGCCTCCATGCCACGCCGCATTGAAGCAGTCATTTCTGCAAAAGGATTCCCGACCAAGTATTGAGCGCATAAGTGAACATAATTATTTGTAGGTTGCCTTTTTTGTATTAAAAACACATTTTTTTGTATTGGTCGGATGACATATGCTAATTTTTTAAGATAGGGATTTTTGTTTTTTCTTTACTTTTTTTGCCAAAATCATCATTATTAAAACAATAACAGGCTTGAACTACTTCAGTTTCCTGTAATAAATCTAAAATATATGAAAGTTTATTTTTTTATCATCACATTATGGAAAATAATGAACTTTACCACAATATGCTAATTTTTTGAGAAGGATCTGTAGATCACAGATTCTGGCAAGCAAGGATAAAGCATGTTACACCCCACAGCAAGCAAGTTCCTGATGCAATTGCCTTAAGGGGCCTTTTGCTCTGGATTTTGCATGTTCTCTACATGGGTTTCCTCTGGTTTATCTGTTTATCTCATGCAGACATGCAGAAATTCTGAGGGACCCTCAGTTTTCCGGTTTTAAATGAGAGAATGAACAGGAGTGGTTTGTTCTTTAGGGCAATCTGGGTGACGCACCACCAAAATGTGAAAAAAAAAGGTAATGTTTAAAACCACATTCTACCGCTGTAAAAGCAGTTCTGACCATTGTAGCTGCCTCTGAATGTAATTTCCAATCAGCGTGCAGTACCGCTCCATGGGAAACCGACAGTTTTTAGAATGATTTTCAGTCAGGTGGGAATCGCCCTGGGTTCTGTCATAGATACTTTTGCTATGTGTTCTAAGAAGGTTTGCACATCCATGCTTTAGACATTATACAACCTGCTCGGCTCTGCACATATATCCTTTCATAATTTAGTTACCTGCACAGGCCTGCAAATATGTGCTTTCATCATAAGGGCAATGGTCAAGCTTCTTTCTTCATATTCAGAGATAACTGAAGGTAAACCGACAATTCCTTTATGAAAGAATGGTCAATCTACTATGGTCAATTTAGATAATTTCATTCATGAACAATCTTAGATGTACCTTTCTTGCAGTTTATGCAGCTGGGGGAACATATATGTGTTTATCTGGCTACGTATTGGTTTAAAGTTGTATTTCCATATAATTTTAATAATGATCTAGCCACCTGTGAATTTATCTATTTAGTGAGTCACCAGAATTTGCCTTCCCTGACAATTTTGTCAGAACCTGTCACATGGAGTGAATGGTTGTATACAATATTTGGCCATGTGACCTGCATCCGATCCAGAGTGGTTCCCCTTCCCTTACCCAATAACCACCGGCATATACACAATATCATCATAATCAGAATTACAATGTCTTTGTTCTATTTGCACAGGATTTTAGACATGGTACGATAGCGCCTTAAAGCAGGAAATTTAAGATGAGTTCTAAGTCATACGAGAAAAGCATTAACTTAGCAACAAAATAATAAATATGTATATTTGACAAAATATGACAAAGTATGTATAATTGAAGTCAGATATATACACAATGGGAAGGGCAAGTGTCTTTGGGAAATGGTGGGGGATAGGAAATGTGGGATTATGAGAACATGTTGAGGAGCATGATGGGCTGCAAGAAAAAACTGTTCAAACATCTGTTGGTTCTGATCCTGATGGACCTGAACCTGCAGCCTGATGGAAGGGTAGTGAACAGGCAATACTCTCTTAGTCTACAGCTGGGATCTGACATTATGCAGAACAGTCACGGCTTCCTGTTTCTGGCCTGTGAGACAGCTGGTTGTTCACATGATATAGTGACTGCATATCTCTGTTTAAATGCATTTTAAGAATAAATAAATATTACTGATTTGAAGAATTCCTCAGTATCCGTTTAAAGAATGTACTCTATGTTTGTGCTGAAATCAAAGATTCTGTGGAGGTCATAGTCCATACAGTTTTTTCTGTTTTTGTTGTTGAGTTTGTCTCTATATATTTGTCTTAAATTTACAAAATGTCAAGGATCAATTAAATTACTTTGTTCTGATACAGGAATGTACCACTCTGCACACCAAATGTAATTCCCCCAAAACAAGTTTTATCTTTTTTTCATTCATGCTGTTAAATTTAATGACAATGACATACAATGACATACAATGACATTGTAACAAAAAAAATAGTGTAATAGTAATGTGTGACTGTTTTGCATATACATTTAAATCACCCTCTCTTTTTGTATGTTGTTTCCTTCAGGTGGACACCATAGCAAATCATTTGCCTCCATAAGGATAACCAAGAGGATAACTCTATTTCTGTATCCTCTTCTCTCACATTATCTGACTTTATGTTCTCTTTCATCTCCCATTGGGTGGTCGTCTAAGCCTCCTGCAAAGCACTTCAGACCTAAGCATGATTCGTCATACTTAATATTCACTATTTTCACTCTGAGCATGTCCAAAAATCTCTGTCTGGCCTGTCCAAAAATCTAACGTGGTGTCCCTCTGATGAACTCATTTCTGATCCTGTCAATCACTTTTAGAGAATACATCACCATGCTCCTCTTACGTTCAGCTTTGCCTCATGTGTTTTCCTCCAGCATTGCTGGTCACACCACCATCTTATACGCTTTTCATCATTGCACACCACAGCTAATACTTTGCTTAACTTCCTCCAACCTGCTTGTACATGTGTCTTGAACTCTTTTCCACTCGTCTCCATGGCTCAGGACCAAAACCTTCACCCTCATTGCATCCACTGCTTAATGCTGTCTAACCTTAATTCCTCTCCTTTGCAGACCACATCTTTACATTTTACTCAATTAAGTTCCCTGCTGAACAAAAAGGGTCTTGGAGATGACTCTTAATGCAGATGCAACTCAACCTTGAATTTCTATGTCAAATTCATGGCGCACCTCATCGCTGTTTTACCATTCTCACTGTTGTATACTTTTTCTAGATCCACAAAGGCAGACTGCAGCTTTCTTATAATAATAAGATAATATCTGTACTTTGCTATCAACATTCTCAAAGCAGATCTTTCTTCCTTCAAACACTTTTAGCGATTATTCTTATATGCGGCGTGTGGAAACAAGTTTTCCTGTACCATGAAAGTCTTACTTTGCCATCCTCAGTGCAGCAGGATAAGTAGTGATAAATAACTAAAAAATAACCCATACTGTTTTAAAATGATGTAAGCCAGGGGTGCCCACACCTTTTCGTCTTGTGAGCTACTCTTTCCTGCACCTCATCCATCACCTCTTCGAAATACTTTCTCCATCTTCCCATCACTGTCCTTGAAAATGTCACTACATTTCCCTCTCTATCCTTAATGACCCAAACCTGCTGCACCTCCTTCCTGTCTGTAGCACTATTTTTTCTGTGTCCCATTTCTTTGTGAACATCTTATTTACTGACCTTCCAGATTCCACACTAAGCTCATACCTGTCTCCTTGATCACAATACTTGCATTTGACAAATCATCTGGAAATTCTCCCTGATCACCCTGATCTCAACTCACTCCTGAAAACCAGAACTAGAATCAGAATCCTTTATTGCTCCCCCTTTTCATTGAAACCTGCTACAGTCAAGAGGGGAAGAATCAGAATAGATCTCTATATACCGATAAGAATAAAAAGAACAAATGATCAAAATGAAATAAAAAGAACAGTAAAGACAAAGGTATCTAAAAATATATAAAAATACATGTAGTCATATACATGTACTTGTAAATATACATGTAATAATTTTGTGTAAATTAAGGTGTTGTGTAGCAGGGGTGCCCACACTTTTTCGCCTTGTGAGCTACTTTTCAAATGACCATGTGAAAATGATCTAACTTCATTTAAGTTTACTAAAAATGCTGAATATATATATTTATTTATATAACTGCTGAGTATACTTAACACAATAAATGTTTATGGATCTTGCATAACTGTATGAGCACTACAACAGAGTAATTTTTTGTTAAATACCTTATTCTGATGACTTGAATGGAATCAGCAGCATAGTTGAAATTGGCTGTGAGAAAAATGACTGCTGTCCTGACAGTTGGGATTTTAGTTTCCTCTCCTTTCTCCTTCTCAGCTCACTTTTTGGGGGGAAGTCAGTGTTGTAGTTTTTTTATGAACAGTCTGAAAATGCAGCTCCCCATTTCCTTTTTCGGTATAGCAATGGCAGACTGGCAGATGGGGCGAATGCACTTTGAAAATGACATAGTAAAAAAAAAAGTCCACCTCCCATTTCGTATGGAAGTGATACGTTTTAGTCTTTTTATTTCAGTCCAGCTCCCCCACTCATTTTTATACCCATGAGTTTAGAAGACACAAATTGGAGGCTAACTGGATAGCTTGCTAGAACACGCCCTTATGTAAACATGCGCAGTGATGCCTGTGTCAGAAAAGGTCAGATTGGACAGACCAACTGTCAGTCAAGTGACAAATTTCATAGTGAGGATGATAGGCTGACATCTACTTTTTTAATGCTATGCAATCTACCCACACTACCTTTGCGATCGACCGGTAGATTGCAAACGACGTATTGGGCACACCTGATTACGCACTGCAGGGAAATGTAAAAGCATACTGCTGCTCATAAACACTCGCTTCTGCTGCTAGTTTAGCGTTACTCATTCTGTAACTTCATTGTTTGACTCATTAACTTTATTTCTCTGTAATTACCCCAACACTGCACATTGACCTTGTTCTTAAAAATCGAACCCAGCACATGTTTCCATTCCTCGGGCTTCCTGTCACCCTCTAAGATCCTTTTGACAGATCTAGTCCAGAACTCCTCTTACCACCACCCCTCCAAGACACTTCCATACCTCCAAAGATATTGTCACGATCTCCTCTCGGCTGCCGAGAGGAGACACGGTTGGGTCAAATTAAGAATCAGCGCCAGCTGCAGCAGCGGCCAGCTTCCGCTAATCAAGATCCCTATAAAGGGCAGCGGCACGCTCTGCCTTGTACCGGGGGATTGCGGATCCCCACGACCTCTGTCACGGCCGGACCTAGCCGTGGTGCCTGGAATTCCCCTTTGCCCAACGACCCCCGTCACGACCGGACCGAGCCGAGCCGTGGTGCCTGGACTTCCCCTTTGCCCAACAACCCTGACCTTGTGAGACCCCCTGGTGGACCACCGGACCCCGACCCTGCGAGAACCCTGTTACCACCAGACCCGGCCGGTGTGACATCGGACCCCGACCCTGCGAAGACCCCGCATCCCATGGTTAAAAATAAAACATCCGAACATATTCTAGCCTTTGTGTGGTTCCCTGCTTGAGTCCGCCTCCCGACCTGTGACAGATATATCATCACGACCAACTGTCTTTCCATCTTGCTCCCTTGTCGATGCCAAACGATCTCTACTAGTGCTGCCTTGCACTTCTCATTGTTTACCTCTTCTATTCTCTTCCATTTTCCTCCAACTCTTCCAAGCACTCTTTCTATCGCACTTCTGCAAAACATTTATCCCTCTGTCCTTAATTAATTTAACCTGCTGCACTTTTCTCTAGCTTTGCTTTGCCAACCTGTATAAATAATTCCCTACCCACCCTAGCAAAGAAGCCTTGCTCCACTTTACAATGAATCTTTCTGTTTACTCTCTTTAGCCCCAACAATTCTGTGGGCATTTGAGCACAGATTTTTTTTCTTACTGTACACACTTATTGCATGTTGATTTTTAGTCAAACAATTTTAACAATCAACTCAATTCAAAGGTGTAAAAATTTGCATGATTACCCTTAAATATCTTTTGTGATTCATTCTGATATGAAATGTTAAATGTATTATACATACAAATATGCATCTTATCTTACTTTAAGGAGTTGTTGGTTTGTTATCTCTGACGTTATAGTTTCCTATTTCTCACTTTCAGACAGACCATTGGTGCAGCAGAGTGGCTCCAACTGATGTGAATGGGGATAGACTGTTTGTTTTTAAATATCTGAGTCTGCCCCCTACCCCCCCAAAAAAAACACCTAAATCAAAAAAAACAAAAAAACAGCAACAAACAAGAACCCAAAGCAAAGCCATCTGGCCATCTGCACTGGAGAATCAGTGGTTGATGATGTAGGATAAGCTTGTAAACATAAATGTTCTGGTAAGGAACAATCTCCTGGAGAAATGATTGTTTCATAGCATTCCTTTCTAGAGACACTAAAATGAGAACTGAAGGAATCTCTGAAAACCATGTTCAAGTGACTTATGCTAAACAACTTAACCAGTTTCTAAGAAAAAGACAGATATCACCTAAAAAGTTTCCATTTCGTAAATGTAAATGTGTGTGTTCCTCTCTACAGTCAACTTGAATTAACAAAAATAAAAATAAAAAAAAAACACCAAAATAATCAACAGCCCCCGTTTGATTTTGCATACTTTCTGTGCAAACTAAAAATGCATAAAAAAACCAGGCAGAGGGAAAAAAACTGATGTTCAGCTCTATTTTTCACTTTGACAAAATGTGTTAAAATAAGTCTGATAATATCATGTCCAATTTTCCACGACAATTTCGCTCTCCTTGTTTTTCAGGAAATCTTATTTAGACCAATTTCAATTAAAACATTTGTCAAAAGAATAGCCATATTTGCATTTTGCTTTTTTTAAATATATTATTTTCTAATGTATGAGAATACCATGAAGAAAAGAAACACATATAGAACCGACAGACCAGAATTTCATGGTACAATCAAATCACTTTTCATTACATCATTAACTAATATCTAGGTGTTCTTCAAATGCCGTTTTGGTTACACTCCCTGCCTGCGTTTGCATCATCAATCCCTTTGTTCCCCTTTTTTTTTCCAAATGCCAATGAGCAGATTCACACTCTTTATCTGATGTTCCTTTTCAGAGCAAACAATACTTCTTAATTTGTTTGTTTATTATTAATGTTATGCAGCCTCAGAGTGGCACTGGCCAGCACAGAGCAGTGTCTCCCTGGGCCAGTCCCAAGCCCGGATACAGTAATTGCAGAGGGTTGCGTCAGGAAGGGCATCTGGCGTAAAACTATCGTCAAAACCAAACATACCAACCAACCAAAACCAACCATATGAACCAGATCATACCAGATTGGTAGATTAACAATGACCGCCATTGGTACTGATGACCTCCAGGGTACCAGTGGAAATTGGGCTACTGATGGTGGAACAAGAAGAAGAGGAGGAGGGCGTGTTTGGAAAGAGAGAGAGAGGAGGAAAGGAAAGAGTCTGGGACTGAGAGTAGGGACTTTGAATATTGGGACTATGACAGGAAAAGGTAGAGAGTTGGTCGACATGATGCAGAGAAGGAAGGTGGATATACTGTGTGTCCAGGAGACCAGGTAGAAAGGTAGTAAGGCTAAAAGCTTAGGAGCAGGCTTTAAGTTGTACTATTATTCTACTGACAAAAAGGGAAATGGAGTAGGAGTTATCTTGAAGAGGAATTTGTTAGGAATGTTCTGAAGGTGAAAAGAATGTCAGAGAGACTTATGAGTCTGAAACTGGAAATTGACAGTGTGATGCTCAGTGTTGTTAGTGGCCATGCCCCGCAGATGGGATGTGAATTTGAAGAGAAGGAGAAGTTCTGCAATGGGTTAGATGAAGTGATGCAGAATATCCCCAGAAATGGGAGAGTGGTAATTGGTGCAGATTTTAAGGGACATGTTGGTGAAGGAATTAGAGGGTGGTAGATTTTCCAAAAAGGATGGAAATGGCTGGAGTGAACACCATTTTCCGGAAAAAAAAAACAGGAAAATAGGGTAACTTATAAGAGCGGAGGTAGGAGCATGCAGGTAGATATCTTGTATAGACGAGGTAACCAGAAAGAGATCAGTGTCTGCAAAGTAGTTGTAGGTGAGAGTGTAGCCAGACAGCATAGGATGGTGGTTTGTAGGATGACTGGTGACAAGGAAGATCAAGAGGACAAAGGCAGAGCAGAGGACAAAGTGGTGGAAGCTTAAAAGGGAGGAGTGTTGCATGGTTTTCAGGAAGGAGTTGAGAAAGGGTCTGGGTGGTCAGGGAGAGCTTCCAGATGATTGGACAACAACAGCTAGTGTTATCAGGGAGACAGGTAGAAGAGTACTTGGTGTGTCATCTGGAGGGAAAGTAGATAAGGAAACTTGGTGGTGGAATGAGGAAGTGTAGGAGTATATACAGAAAAAGCGGTTAGCAAAGAAGAAGTGGGATACTGAAGAGAACAGGGAGATGCGGCGAAAAGTAAAGATAGAGGTGGCAAAGGCAAAACAAAGGGCATACAATGACTTGTATGCTCGGTTGGATAGTAAGGAGGGTGAGAAAGATCTATACAGATTGGCAAAACAGAGAGATGATGATGGAAAGGATGTTCAACTGGTCCGGGTGATCAAGGATAGAGAGGGAAATTTATTGACAGATGCTAAAAGAATGATGGGAAAATGGAAAGAGTACTTTGAAGAGCTGATAAATGTGGAAAATGTAAGAGAGGCAAGGGTAGAAGACATGACTATTGTAAACCACAAAGTAGCACAAATTAGTAAAAGTGAAGTGAGGAAGACACTGACGAGGATAAAGAGTGGAAAAGCAGATGGTCCTGATGATGTACCTCTGGAGGTGTGACATTGTCTAGGAGAGGCAGCGGTAGAGTATCTGACTCGATTATTCAACAGGATCTTAGAGAGTGAAAAGATGCCTGAAGAATGGAGACAAAGTGTGACGGTGCCCATTTTAGAGAATAAATGGGATATGCAGAATTGGGGTAACTATAGAGGGATAAATTTGAAGAGACACAAAGTGAAGTTATGGGGAAAAGTAGTGGAAACTAGACTGAGAGCAGAAGTCAGCCTTTATGAACAGCAGTGTGGCTTCATGCCTACAAACAGGACTCCAGATGAAATATTTGCTTTGAGTCTTTGCTGATAGAGAAGTACAGAGAAGGCCAGAGGGAGCTGCATTGTGTTTTTGTAGACCTAGAAAGAGCGTATGACAGGGTGCCAAGAGAGGAGCTATGGTATTGTATAAGGAAGTCTGGAGTGGCAGAGAAGTGTGTTAAACTGGTGCAGGACATGTATGCTAGCTGTGAGACATTGGTACAGTGTGCTGTAGGGGTAACAGAAAAGTTCAAGGTGGAGGTAGGACTCCATCAGGGATCAGCTCTGAGCCCCTTCTTGTTCGCAATGGTGATGGACAGGCTGACAGATGAGGTTAGACAGGAATCTCCATGAACCATGATGTTTGCATATGACATTGTGATCAGTAGTGAGAGCAGAAAACAGGTAGAGGAAAATCTAGAGAGGTGGAGGCATACTCTGGAAAGGAGAGGAATGAAAGTTAGCTGCACCAAGACAGAATATAGGTGTGTGAATGAGAGGAACTCGGGTGGAACGGTGAGGCTACAGGGAGGGAAGATCAAGAAGCTGGAGGATTTCAGGTACTTGGAGTCAACAGTCCAAATCAACGGAGAGTGTGGAAAAGAGCTGAACAGACGGATCCAAGCAGGTTGGAATGGGTGGAGAAAAGTGTCGGGGTACTATGTGATTGAAGACAATTGGCCAGAATGAAAGGAAAGATGTAAAAGGCAGTGGTGAGACCAGCGATGCTGTATGGCCTAGAAACTGTTACAATGACCAAAAGACAGGAGGCAGAACTAGAGGTTGCAGAGATGAAGGTGTTGAGGTTCTCTTTGGGAGTGACCAGGATGGATAGGATCAGGAATGACTCTTTCAGAGGAACAGCACATGTTAGATGTTTTGGAGAGAAGGTCAGAGAAGCCAGACTGAGATGGTTCGGTCATGTACAGAGGAGGGATAGTGAATATATTGGTAGACGGACGCTGGAATTGGAGCTGCAAGGCAAGAGGTCTCGAGGAAGACCAAAAAGAAGCTTTATGGACGTAGTGAGATAGGATATGAAGGTAGTTTTTTGAGAGAGGTGGATACAGAGAATGGGGTTAGATGGAGAAAGTTGTTTGGCTGTGGCAACCCCTGAAGGGAAAAGCCAGAAGAAGAAGAAGTGTATTATTAATGAATTAAAAAAAAGAAGCAGACTATTAGGTATCCATTTAGTAGAGCCTGTTCAGTCTCAACATACCAGACAAAATAAAATGCAAGACTGAATGAAAGCAAATAGAACAACCCAAAATAGATTTTTAGATTGTTAGAATATGTTACCTGAGAAAAGAAAAGTAACTATAGCAACAAAACAAATAAATAAAAGATTACATTTGATGAGGATTTGAATGCTAATACTCATTTTCACAATAATCATAAAGCAAGAGCAATTATACTACCACTACTACTACTATTACGAGTACTACTACCAATAATAACAATTATAATCGTATTAGATACAATTATCGCAACTTTGTTGCTTGAGGGTGTTACTCATTTGTTGGACTTGTAGAGTTAATTATGTTGCAGGCTGCTTATGGAATACTTATCAAAGTATAAATAATAACTGTTTTCAGAGAAACAAGGAAAGCATGTGATACCACATTAACTTTTAGAATAGACTGATTTATTTATAAATTTATTTTCAGAATAAAAGTAATGCATGTTCTCTACACTGTAGCTAATGGTGGCAGGGGATATCAATATTTCTATCCAAAAGAGCTTATCAATTAATTGTATCTATATTTCAGGTCTCAGGTATTCAAGTATTTGAGAGAATGTAAAGAGAAAATTCTTTAAAAATTAGACAATGTGATTTTCTGGACTTTTTTTTTTTCGCATTTTGTCTCTCATGGTTGAAGTGTACCTATGATAACAATTACAGGTCTCTCATCTTTTTAAGTGGGAGAACTTGCACATTTGGTAGCTGACTAAATACTTTTTTGCCCTATTGTGTCTAAAAGCTTTCTTAGTTATATGGTCGATACGTGCAACAAGTTCACTTCAATACATTTTTCAATCAACAGTGAATCACTCCGGCCCTCGACTTCTACCGACTTGTCACCCCCATAATGATGTTCAAGCTGTGCTGTTGTGAAAATTGTTAAAGCATGCGGTGAAACGAATTTACTCCATTTGCTATGGACACATCAGCACATTGATACTATTTGGGAAAATGTCTCACATTTAAACAAGTTGATGACACCTAATGACACCTATTATCGATTATCGATATTACATGATGGCAGAAGGATATTTGATTTCAGCGAAAGCAACAAACCACCAAGCAGCTTCTAAAAATGTGTGCTGTCATCAGCCAAGCATCAGTCTTAAAACATAAGCTGTCAACCACTTTATATGTGTAATATTTACTCACTCTTGTGAAAAACCTGCATGCCAACAAGTGTTTATGTGAGAAACCAGTTAGTGAACCATGAGAGAACAATGAGGTCACTGAAACATGGAGAAAATAACATCTCTACAAAAGGCTGAGAAAGTATCTGTCTCTCTTTCAACGGATAACGTAAACTTTGCACATGGGCATACGTGTGTGTGTGTCTTTGTGTGACGCATAAATGAGTGTCAGTGCTTATATGCATGCATGTGTTTGTTGATAGGAGATAGTAGAAGGAGATATTAAAGCAACTCCTGTGTGAAACAAACAGAAATATTGAAGTGGTGTTAAAGTTTTTGCAGAGAAAGATGTTGGAAACACTTCTTCAGCGTAAGACCCCAAGTTTTTTTTACAAGCATGTGTTGTGGTGTGTCCAAGTACAACAGAAACACGAGTGCTGGACACGAAAGAAAACTATATATTAATTCATGGAAATGTTTTTAATCATTTATTTAATCATATATTGTGTATGATATTATCTTGTGTGTGTGAATGAAACGTGGTGTCTTGGCATACTTTTTAAGATAAGATAAGATAAGATGAGATAAGATAAATGTATGACAGTTTCACTCAGTACTGCTCATATATTTATTCAGTTTTTTAGGAATATATTTAAAAACAATATTGGTTGTTGTCTGCTGTGTATTTATTCATGGTTGTCTTGCTATCTTCTGTCTTCCGTCTTTCTATTTATATTTAGAGGGGAGGGCGGCAGAAGCGCTGACGTTCACGGATCCCTGTCGGTGATTTGTCATGTATATCACTTGCGGCCGCTGTTTTATTCTATCTTGACACTGTCTTACCAAGGATCTTCCCATTGTTGCGTTATATTCTATATAATAAATCATTCATTGAATATAAATCTTTAAATAACTCCTCCGCGACATTAGTTTTATATGAGGTCAAAAAGGTATGCAAAAGATGCATTTGGTTTGACGGATTCTGTAATGCACCGCCAGACGGACAAGTGTGATCAGGATTTTCCACAAAGAACTTTTATTTGGTTAATGACATAATATATTGAACAAGAACAGGAGGAATAGAAGTCCATGGTGAAGTAAGGACAATTAAATCTTATTTTTCTTCTTCATTGAAATCACATTCAACAGAAGAAACTGCCTGCTACGAATAAGCATTAGAGAAATGAAAATAGCAGCAGGATGTTAAGCTGTTGAGTAAATGGAAGCAAAATGTCCTGTCGTATGCAGCCTAATAATTAAAAAGCTGATTAGAGATTACCAGATACATTCCTTCATTATTTTTTATAACATTTCACAGTCCAGTCTATGTGCCATGCTCTTATTCTTTAGAACTGCAGAATTCCCTGTTTTTGTTTCCCTCAACACATCATATTCAATGACTTGGTGATTTGCTTCCTTTCTACCCCACCATCAACCCAAAAGCAAATTTACATCACAAGTTCAAATTGCCGAATAAGATTCAAACCAATTCAGATCCAATTCATGACATTTGGTTGCACCTTTTAAGGCAGCAGAACATTAAAATTCCAAGAGACAGAACCAATTCCTCTGATTTCTCTTTTGAAACAAACAAACAAAAAAAAACAGGACTAGTCTTTTTCAATTTGAGTTTTCATATGTATTACATGTCTGGTTAGGTAAGGAAAATGACACGTCTCATTGAGAGATCAAGAATTAGTTGATGGATTCTACATTAAATGTTATTTCAAGATTTCTGTGTCAACATTTCTTCCTGATTACTTATTAACTAATAATTGTATATTTTAATCTATCCTTTTAACATTTTTGCACCTTTTAAGGTTTGCACTTTGTTGTTTTTTTTTCTCTCCTGAATCAATGGAAATATGATGGGTCAAATTTTTTCTTATTTGATGATTCTGTTTTTATTTTTCATTTGTAATGTTTTACTTTATTTTATGTGTTTTTCAGTAATGGAAAACCTGCAGGGAAGAAAGGGAGCTGAGATATATGCATGTTTTCAGACATTATTCCTTCTTTGGGTGGTTGTATGATGGAAAAATTTCATGTGATCAGCGCATAGATGTACAGAAATCCAGCGCACTTGTGAGATTCACATTATAAGACCAGTAAAAGTAATATATCCCTTTAGAAATGTGCACTTCTGATGACTGGCATGTCTTACAATGGGAAAGAATAAGATAAGATAAGATAAGATAAGATAAGATAAGATAAGATAAGATAAGATAAGATAAGATAAGATAAGATAAGACAAACTTTATTGATCCCCATGGGGGACATTCCTTCATCAAACCAGCATTACAGTTAAAATATCAAAAAAAAAAAAAAAGAAAGAAATATGAATATAAATTTAAATAGAAAGGCAGAAGACGGAAGATAGCAGGGAAAAAAAAAAAAATCTACGAACAAGAAATGCAACTTTTCATTTGTATCTTCGTATATCCATCAGGTAAGAGGCAGGGTTCACCCTGGACTGGTCGCCAGTCAATCCCAGGGCCACATATACAGACAAACAACCACTCACTCACTCAGTCATTCATTCAGGGCAATTTTCCCAATTTTTTCACAGAGAAAAATGCGAACTCCACACAGAAACGTCCCCCTGTCGGAATTCAACCAGGGGACGTTTCTGTGTGATGTCCTCGGTGCTGTGAGGCCGAAGAAGATGGAGGGGGAAAAAAAATGATTAACTTTTATCTGAGTTTCAATAAACTTTCTCTCCCTTTCAGGAAGCTTGTCTCGCAGTTGGCAGCCTCATAATCTCTGCCGATCTGAGCTGCTGGATGCTTAACGAGCAGTGGGCAGCTGGACAGGCGAAATCAAAAACATCAAAAAATAAATCAACAAATACATAAAATAACAAAACAAACAAAAAACTAAATGGAAGCATGTTCATAGAAATAGCACCCATGCCAAAGATTAAATCAGGCATCACTAAAGGCAGGCAGCCAGCCAGCAGAATGCCACGGGTGACTCCAGTCAGAATCTTGTCCTGTCCTAAAATATTCATGTCACTCTATGTGGGCAGTGGAGTTAAAGCGCACAGGCTGCTTGCAACAAACACAAGGTTTTTTGTTGAGTTGTTCAATAAAAGTAAGTTACAGGGTCTAGAAAACTGCTAAGAAAAGTATTTGAAAATAAGTAGACACTTAAATAAGTTAGCAACAGCAACCAAATTAAATAATGCCTTCATTTAGTCGTGTTTACACAGCCTACAAGATTCATGAATATTTACCAGGAAAAATAGTCTCATATACAGTTAAAACAAGAAAACAGGAGATGGACCCATGTACAAAAATGCAGGTCAATGATGGATCATTGACCCATCACTGACCCCCTATGACCAATATGTAAATGACTTACATCAAACTACATGGATTTTTATTTCTAAATGGAAAGACAACCTGGCTACTTTATAAGTAGTATAAATATATTTCAGCCTGGCTGATATATATTTTTCACATGTTTCCAATTTCACATGAACACTACACATCAGTCATGTTCAGTGTTTCTATGGTATTAGACAAGTACATGGATTTAATCTACAACTTAACTGAGAAGACGTGTTTTTGGTTGTTATCAAGCTTGCTTATTCCCTTGACAGAGCCCAGAAGAGCTATATCAAATATATTCCACAAGCATTTTTCTAAATGCTCTGAAAACTTCTTGCAATTCTGGGATGGTGGAGAAAAATAGCAGGTACAATTGCAAAAGGTCACAGACATCAGGTCTGGGTCTTTTTCCAAGAGCTAGGTGGTTATAGGCGCTGACCTGTGAAATATCACAGTCTGTGAGCTGCTCAACAAAATGATGCAATCTGAGAGGATGTCACTCGTAACCCCTTGCTGACCCCGTTCATACTGGCAGGGTAAGACAGGGTAAGACACACAGAAAACCCATCAATCTGTCAGCTGCCTTATTCTAGTATTGATACATTAATCTCCAGTTTCACTATGTTTTTTTTTTTTTCTTATCTGGTTTTGTCATGAGCTTCCGGCTGTTATATAAAAAAAGAAAGTCATATTCTATAACATTTTACATAAATGTTGAATATTAAATGGTCTTGTTGGGAATAAGTAGTAAAGAAAGACCTTTTTGTCTGTCCTGGTGTGGCGTGTGTGGATTAAGTTGGAAAACACTGTGTTAATGCTGCCCCCAGGAACTGGTTGAGTTGTAATTCTACCATAATGGTCTAACTGTGACTTCAACTCCGTATTCATATATGAGAGATAGACAGGTATATATGTTTCATAAATGAATATACATGCGTTTGTTTGTGTCTGTCTTCTTCAAGAAGTACATGTTATATAATACTGAGGTTATCTGTGATACCAAGTACCCTTGGTACTAAGATGCTGGGGGCCAAATTACCACTTCAAAACTACGAATGCCGTTTGTCCATAACTAGAATATAATTAATGTGAAGCAATGGCATAGGACTTGAATATAAGACCCCTTTAAGAGCAAGCATGTTTGCTGTGTTGATACAATTTTTTTTGCATGAGGAGAATTTTCCTTGTCACAGCATTTTGATTCAATAAAGGGAAAAAGCTTGAAGCTGGATACATCTGCCTGATAAACAGATGTTTTAGTGGGGACGTTGAGGAGACCCTATGTCTGAGTCGCCCAAAAGAAGATGATGCTTCGATGCTTCATTGATCTAGTTTTGTATTTCCCTCTCCCTCGCTGTAGAGAAAGCTGCAAAGGCTTTTGAAAGATTCTGTAATTACAAGGGGCTGGTTTGAGATGGTGAAGGTTGGTGAGTGAAGTGAGGGAGTAGCTGCCAACTGGCACAGCACCTCAGTCTTTGCTACATTTACAGAGAGACCCAGTATGCCTTAGGCACTTGCAGCAGCTGTGAGTGCAGCTTGAAGTTCTTCTGGTGAGTGGGCCACAATTGCACAGTTGTCTGCATACCATAGCTCGATGATGTGCTCAGAGGTTAATTTTGTTACAGCCTGAAGCCTTCTGAAGTTAAAAATGTTTTCATCGAGCCTGAAGTCCACCATAATCCACTGTTTTTCATTTAGCAGTGTCACAGATAGCGGGAAGATATTAAAAAGTAAACTAACAAGGACACATCCTCAACGTACACCACCACACACCCCAAAAGGTTCAGATTCCTGGATTCCAGAAGTGACATGAAGTATCACAAGACTGGGGGGCTGAAGGGCTGGGGGGCGTGGTTCCACCAGGTATATATGGGTGATCCTGGATGTTCAAGTTTAGTGCTGTTTGTTGGTGTTTCTTTACGAAAGTATTCTGTTCCATGTCTCTGCATCTTTTCTCAGCAAAACACCGCATTAGTGACCCCGAAGTGAGCATGTCTGAAATGTCTGTCATGGCTGTCCGGCTGCCAGAGTTTTGGCAGAGCAATGGGACTCTTGGTTCCAGTGCACACAGGCCATTTTCCACCTGCACAGTATTTCGTTGGAGGATGCAAGATACTTCCCGGTGGTTGCGGTGCAAGACCAGCAGACCACAGGGTGGGCCATGGAGTTGCACAACCCTCCACAGGGAGGTAGATATACCGGGATTTGCGTGGGTGGATACACTGCTTTCCATGTCCAGTCTGGATAACGGGACTGCCGCTGATCTTATGGAGTACATGTTGTCAGTGCTAGGATCCGACAACAACGGGTCCCATTTATAACATGTTTTTCTGCATCTGCCTGGTGAACTCCCGGCGTTTGGTCGCCAGTGACTACCACAGCCTGGCTGAGGAGGCTGACCCCATCTCTCTGACGTTCTCCAAAGTGCAGCACTGGAGCTCCTGCAGATGGCGAGATGGCGCCAGCAGACGGGGATGCAGCTGTGGTTTCTGGGGTGTCGGAGGAGACCTGGCATCATTTTTTTTTTATACCAGCGGTTCTTCAGCAGACCTCTGCGTTGTGTTTCTCCCTGCTCATTTAGACACACACAGCTGCTATTCATCAGGAAGTTGAGGTATGGACTCAGGTATTTGGTTGACTCTGGCTCGCAGAAGAGCCTGATTTCCCTGACGCAGGCAGACATTCGGGCCAGAGGCAGTGGGCTGCTATTGAGCACCACTGACAGGTCTATCATAGACACTTTCAGTTCACGGTCGGGATCTGTTTGCTTTGACGGCCATTTTGAATGGGATTTTGTAATCACCACCCTTATGGTCCCCATCATTGGTGTAGATTTTATGTGCGCCAACGGCCTGTTGGTGGACGTTGTGAATTGTCGTCTTATTGACGCAATATCTTTCGCCACCTATCTGTCCGAGACAAAGGAGTTTGGGCCTTATACGCATGCCAATTGTTTTGTTTCGGGATGTTTACCAATGATTTTGACAGAATTTCCATCTCTGACGACGTCGGCATTTGCTATTGTGTCTACGAGACATGTTGTGTAGCATTTAATTCCCACAGTAGGGCCGCCTGTTTTTGCACCTGGACACAGCCAAACTAGTAACCACTAGGGGGGTATTTGCCTACATGGAGCGGCTGGGGATCGTGAGGTGATCTAAGAGCCCCTGGGCCTCCCCACTACACATGGTACCCAAGGCCGTGGCGTCGGTGATATTTTCTCAGGTTGAACACTGTGACCACGACTGCTACATTCTCCAACCATTCCCCTCATTCAGGATTTCTCCATGTGGCAGTCGGACATCACCATCTTCTCTAAGGTGGACCTGGTGCGTGGTTATCACCAGCTGCCAGTGCGCATTGAGGATGTGCCCAAGATGGCGGTGATCACCCCATTTGGCCTGATTGAGGGGAGCTGCTCAGACCTTCCAAAGGCTCATTGACTTGGTCCTGCGAGACCTCCCATTAGTCTTTGTTTTTCTTGATGATATTTTGATGACTGCTGTGCACCTGGAGCACCTCACTCAGGTTTCCTGCCGTCTAGATGAACATGGCCCCATTATCAACCCATTTAAGTGCCAGTATGGTCTGTCGGTGATGTGTTTCTTGGGGCACTGCATTTCACCGCAGGGCACAGTCCCATCGCTATTGAAAGTGCAGGTCATGTCTGAGTTCCCTCGCCCGGCATCAGTCAAGGCGCTGAAGGAGTTCTTGGGCATGGTAAATTTTTACAATTGGTTCCTCCCTCATGCTGCCCACCTTCTTCTGATGCTTAATGGGGCATTACAGTCCGAATAGGCTAAGGATGCACTTGTCTGGACTCCAGAGCAGGTTCGGACTTTCGACGGAGCCAAGCAGGCCCTAGCTAATACAGCCCTCCTTGCCCATTCCATACCCAGAGCTCCCATAGTGTTGATGACCGATGCGTCTGACGTGCCTCCTGCCGTTGTGACCGAGGGATGCTGCAGCCATTTTGGAAGGGTGATCAGGTCTCCCGTGAGGGACTAGATGTGTTCCCAGGGTCCCTTCTGGGTGTCCGGGGGGGAGGCTGTGTGGCAGACACTAAGGGGTGTGGCCCTACACCAGCATGATGCTTTTCTGTCAGAGTGTGCTCCCTTAGCCTTTTGTCATCCCAGATTCACTCACAAGGCAATGGGGCAGAGGCTGATAGGTGCTAATGCGTATCCACCAAGTTGGGTCTGCACACTGTATCCCCTGCCAAGTTAGCCTGGGGCCGCAAGACCCCACTTACCATGTGTGCCACAAGCAGACCTGGATGGAGTCTTGATGATGGAGAGGCTTTGTACTGTCAGAAGAATACTGATGTATGAATAGCTTCTTTATTCGCCACAAGGGCTAGCTAGCAGCAACTCTGAAAGGGAGAGGTAGCAAGCAGACAGGAAGTTGGGAGGGTTGCGTGTAGTTCTTCCTTCCAAGGAGATGGCCAGTTGTCGTAAAACCTGGTTGTGTCTCCAGGTATATCGGCCCTGAGACAAACTGGTTTAGTAACCAGTCAGGATGTGCCTCAGTGTTGCAGGGGTTTGACACAGCACACAAGAAGGATCTTCACCAAACCACTGGTTTAGGTTCGTGGGTATGGGAAGAACATCATAGGTGACTCTGATGATGATGCTGATTTGGCTTTCTTCCATCTCCCAGAGATACTTCCACTTGAGCTTTCTAATTTCAAGGTTTACCCATTTAGTTCACTGACCCAGTTTGGACTGCAAGACTCCCTTTGTGCATCTGTCTGCCTCCTCTTGTTGCTGCACCTGAGCCACTACCAGCTTTATCCTCTGGGTTGCTGTTTTTTTATGCCATGTTGGTCAACTCGTTCCAAGCCGAAACTCACCTCTTCCATGCTGCATCTTGCCTACAATGGTTCCATGCCTGAGAGTCATTGCTAGATTTTGCTTGCTGTACGGGATCCAGTTCCTCCCGGTTGCCAGTCCGGGAGCAGCCAATTGAATCTTTTCATCTTGGGACTCAGTCAGGGTCATGTTCAGCCTCACTGTGGTGCCTTTAAACTTCTTTATGAGGCTTGAGAGGGGCAGATCCAGGGCACCATGTCCATACAAGCAAATGTTGCTGAGGCAACGCAGGAGGCCAAGCCACTTCTTGATGAACTGATTGCCCTCTTAAGCTTCTCAACTTTGGTCATAGGGATCTCGTAGACCATTAGGGACCACATCAGGTGGGGGAGCAATCCAAACTGCAGGCACCACAGTTTCAACTTCCCTGGAAGGAAGTTCTTGTTTATGCCAACAAGGTCTTTGATGGTTCTCTTATACCAACGGAATGAGTGTCTCCTTGATGTGGAACCTCTGATCCACAAGTTTTCCCTTGACAATGGATATGCTTTATTGTGTTTGAACTTTATCCATGTCAAGTCAATGTTGACATGAAGTTTTCCCAGAAGCCATTTAGTGCATGCAGCGGTCCAGTTCAAGGTGGTCAAATCATCCATGTATGCACGAATAGGAGTTAGATGATGCCCAGATTGCAGCCTTCTCCCATTACCCACTTGGAGGCTCGGATGATCACCTCCATTGCCATGGTGAGGGCTAGAAGGGTGATGGTACATCCAGCCATTGTTCCGACTTCCAAACATTGGCAAGATGTTGTGTACTCTGTTGTTTGAATACAGAATTGCAGATCTTGGAAGTAGTTCCTCACCAGGCCTGTGGTAGTATTTGGGTTGTGGAAGAAGTCAAAGGTCGTCCAGATGAGAGAACGGGGGACAAATCCAAAGGCATTGGCTAGATCCAGGAATAAGAGATACAAGTCTCGTCCTTCCCTCTTGGCTGATTGGATCGGGTGCCATATCATGCTTGTATGGTGAAAGCACCCTGAGAAACCAGGGATTCTGACTTTCTGCACAGATGTATCTATCATGTTGTTTTGCTTCAGGTACATTGTCAGTCTTTTCGCAAGATTGCTAAAGAAGACCTTTCCTTCCACATTTAGCAAGTTGATCTGCCACAACTGAAAAGAAACACAGACTACACTGTATATACATGAGCACTAAAATGAATACATATGGACACAATTAAGAATAAACTGGGGGTGAGGAGCATGTGTGGACAATTCACTGCTTCAAGGTCTTGACACTTTGAAACTCAACATCTAAGATAATGGTGAAATAACTTGCTACTCGGCATTTTAATATCCACAAGAACAACTAATTGTTGCAACTAGAGGTCAATGATTGATGGACTAGACGCTATCCAAACATACTGACTCAAAGCACACTCCATGAATGACTGACAGCACAGGTAAACTAGCTGTGAAGACCAGGAACCCTTCCCGAATGGCAGAGCCATGCTTGACAGTACTCATCATGAAAGACCATGATCACGAAAGTACAAAAAGGTCCTGGTGCCATCTAACCACCGGCCTGTAACCTTGACTTACCTACTAGTACAATATGGAAACACTGGTCAGACATCATAGCAGCACATTTAATCATGTTTTAAATGTTTTTTTTTTTTTTTTTATCTGCAACAACTGAAAGGGTTGAATGAAAGAAACTGAACAATTTTGAGGCTGCATTTCAGAGCTGGGTTGATTTTCTGTCAGCAACAGGACAACTCACATTCCACTCCACCATCTGGACATGAGCTCTGAAAGTAATGGACGTGCAGATTGCTCATTCTTTTGTTGTTTAAGGTCAACATTGTATTTAAAGTTGACAAACTGACTGGGAGAGACTTGAGGTGTCAGCACTGTCTTGACCTTTCCAAGAAGATGTGTTCGACTTGCCATTTTCCAAGTTGTCCATTAAAAAAAGAAAAAAACATGAATTCCAATTGTTCTATCTGGAACTGTGTCTAATATTCCCTACTTAATCGTCTATCTATCCATGAATCCATCCATCCATCTTCGTTTACTTATTTACTGTTTATTTCTTTTGTAAATATATCTGATTTTCAGGTTACTAAGAGGTTTGAAAATGTTTTATTCATATTATTAATATCATGACATAATATTAGTGTAATACTTTTAAAAGCGTCATTGTATTCTTTTAGCTTTTACATGAGATTTAGTTATTTTGAAGTAAGAAAAAAGTCAAGCAATTCGCCTATCTGACAAAAGACGAATCTGTAGGAAACACAAAAAAAAATAGTCTGAAACTATCACATTACCTCTTGCATTTTTTATGTAAGCACAAGGTTCCTTTTACTTTCATATAACTTCTTGATTACTATCTATCTATCTATCTATCTATCTATCTATCTATCTATCTATCTATCTATCTATCTATCTATATATATATATATATATATATATATATATATATATATATATATATATATAGTTTTTAATATTGCTCTTTTCCAAGGTAGCATAACTTTCAGTTTCATTTGTGGCCATTAGGAAACCATCCACTGAATATAATCATGAACATGCATTAGTCTGAGGAATTTAACTTTTTGTCAGCCTTCTTGTCATTAAACCTAATTAGAGCCATGATATTAATTAGTCAAAAACAGTGAGACAAAGTAGTGATGGACTTAAATTGTCTAGAATTGCAATTGTTGATACTTTCCTTTTATCCTACATTGAGTGTGAATGGATGCAATTATAATGAAATGCCTTTTGAATCAATATTGTATAACCAAGCAAGGTATGTGATGACCTTGTCAGTGTCTCTCTTGTAAATATCATGGTGCATTTCACAGTGACTGAAGAGTTTGTTTAAGTCATTTTAGTATCTAAACATTTTATGGAAAAGCAGTGAAACTGAGGATCAGTGCAAGTCCCAGCTTTGGTCAGCCAAGTCAATTCCAGTGTCTGTTCACTGTAAAGTAAGTCATGCCCAGCCTTTGCTATGTGTCAGTGCAGGTTAGGTATCTCTGCTTTTAATGAAAAAAGTCAAGTTAAGTACATATTGTACTTCAGGTCAAGTAAAACCCTGCCATTACTATCAAGTACTTGCTTCAAATCTATCATGCCATAAGATTCTGCCATACGTAAGTAACACTAGTTCAGTTGGGTATAAATTGGGATCAATTCAAGACAAGCCAACTTCAGATCCTGCTCTTACTAAATTGATTGCAAGTTGAATACCCACTTTAGGAAAGGTGGGTCAGGTCCAGTGTCAGCTTGAAGAATGATGTGTTGTGAAAATATTTTATATAACTCTGTAACTTCATTGTTATGTGTGAACCCATGTCTATAGGAAAATGTATTGTTCTCTGAGAAAAAGTACAGTGTGTGAAACTCACATGAGGGACCAATTAATCAAAATCATAGCATGTACTCGGCCTTGATGAACAAGGTGTTCATTGTTTCATCACATATCTGTCCTCCAAGCAAGGTGTTCTTCATCTTGTGCGTAAAAGCAAGTAATCACACAAGCACACCTCCTGATGGACTTTAACCTCCAAGACGGCACCTCCTCTGTATAAAAAACCCAGTGTGGTTTTTGTACTCCCCTGCAGACTACTTTGTGCTCTGCATGACTTGTACCTTTTTGGGCCTTGTGTTACTTGCAAAAACTGTTAAAATGTACCCACAGGAACGCATCACGTGATGACAAAGGAGTGCCCAACTCTGTATTTTTCCACTGACACCCACCATGCGTAATTGATCACACACCCCGCGGCTTTGTCTGCGGCGTGGCCCCACACCCCTAGTGCCCAAATTCCAAGAGGGTATTAAGCAAGGCCTTGTAAGGAAGTAAACAAGACCGTTGAGGCGATGGTATAAAATGCCCCCTCACCTGCGCATTCGACTGGACGCGTGTCAGCCGATGTTCAGAGAGGGTGAACAATCCTCCTGGGGTGTCATTCATTCTGGCCTGGGAATTCTAGTAAGTGTATTTCCTTACTTCAAATAAACCATCCTTGCTTGATCAATTCCTGATCATTGTGATGTTTTTCCCTGAAAGAAATCTGAACACATCGGGACATCACCATGGTGGGAGCCACAAAAACGGACAGTGGCCATGATAAAGAAATTCAGTTTGTTTTCCCAATTGTGCCTCGCAGGATCAGAAACAAAAATTCCACAACACAAATCGAGAAAAAATGATAGTCATTAAAGGTGATCACCATGGTGTATTACTTGTGAGGACCAAATAATGTTTCGCAAACACTGTCAAGACAAAGTGGGGAAGAGGATTTAATTAACTTTTTCAAGCCAAATGAAGTAATCAAGTGCTGATTTCTCAGGTTTAGGAAGAGAGTCAGAAAGGCCATGTTTGGGTGTGACCCGTACTCTCATGCAGTTTGTCCTGACACAGTGTTGTCCCTGTTACCAAACAGAATCACTTCAATGTCCAATTCCTGGAATATGGTACTGGCACATCAAGTATCTTACATACCTCAGCCCAAAGATTTACTGATGCCATCACTGGCAATTAAAAGGTGTTTAATACAAAAAGCGTGAAAAAAAAACAGCATTTCCCTTGGAGGTTCTCAAAGAAGATATCAAAAATTAAGCTCTGTAGAGTCTAAACTGCACAGATGGCATCTCAATGTCATGAATGAGTGTTTATAACTTTGGCTCCACTTCACATGGTAGAGCTATCACTTCAAGCTAGAAAAGGAACTAAAAGAAAGTATAGGACGCTTGCAGCACTATTTTCAAAATAGAAGTTGACCAGTAAAGATGGAGTGACGTTTCTTTGGCTTTAGGCAAGTCAATTTTTGAAAGAGTGATTGCACAAAGAAGATTGAGACTGTCTTACTGGCATGGATCAGCTCAAGGTTTTACTGTGAGGTCTTCCCTTCTTTTCCTCATGCTTTCAAAATAAAATATGTATTGTGGTTTTGAAAACTAGAGGTGTAGACAACCAGAAATGATGTATCTTCCAAAAAACGATTTTGGTATAAAAACAAGCAAAAGATAGCTTTAGCAACTTGTGTTTCTTGTGTTATTGTAAACAGATGAAGACACAATGTCAGGCGGCTGTTCATTCTCAAGATGCACTTTGGCTTCTATTTTAAGTCTGCAAAACAACAAGCTGTCACTGGTGCATTGACTTTGGACACAGCCTCGGAGATGAAAATCACTTCTAACTGCTCTTTGATTTCCCACTATATATATATATATATAGGATGAGGTCTCTCTCTCTCTCTCTCTCTCTCTCTCTCTCTCTCTCTCTCTCTCTCTCTCTCTCTCTCTCTCTCTCTATATATATATATATATATATACATGTTTGGTTTTTTTTTTTTTTTTCATAGAGATTGTTTTATTTATTTATTTGTTTTTATTTATTTTTTTGTTTTTGTTTTTTTTATTACCAATGGTACTGAGTTTTGGCTGACTTGGGTTATTTTGAAACAACATTATAAATATAACAGAGTTATAAAATGTCATAAGTACATGACATTCTGGTTGACAACCAATTTGCTCTACTCTGACAAAACAGAACATGTCATTGCAAGCAATAAACATCATAGGAATAGCATTCCTAATGTAGCCTCTTTGGATGGTGACACTGTCACCAAGTGCTTGCTAATGGGGGATGTTGGTTTCTTCAAATCATTTTATAGATTGTGGTCCAGATGTCCTTTAGTTGTAAAGTATGAGACAACTCTGTTGTGTGTCATTACTCTGAAAATAAAATTTGATCTAGATTAATATTTGCTCATTCACGATTGTTTTTCACCGTCCATATACACATAAAACACATCAACCAATATTGTGTAATCTCCCTGGTCAGTGTGGAGACCGCAAAATCGTCTTCAGTATCGTGGCCAAGAGACCCTCCAGTTTCCTGTTGAGCAATAAGTACATTGATACGTATGTGCTGAAGGGAGGAATACTGGGAGTACCCGGTTTCCTGGAAAAGCCGGAGTAGTAGCCCAGCTCACGGAAGGGAAAGAGCGCAGAGGTGGTATGGCTGTGTTGTGGCTGGATCTCACTACCATCTATGGCTCCATACCCCATAAGCTGGTGAAGGTTGCACTGCAGAAACACCATGAAGGTGAAACCCCAGAAGGTGAAAGACCTCATCCTGGACTATTACAGCAAGTTCAGCTTGAGAGTCTCATCTGGTCAGCTAACATCTGACTGGCAACAACTTGGTCAGGGAAGAGTTTATTTTGGCATGGGAACACCAACAGTACTCAGGATCCAGAGACGGCAAAGTGTCTGGGGCAGGAATTGTGTTTAGAACAGGGAGGAAGTGGAGTGCAGCGGATGCAGTCCAGCAAGTGGTAACTTGGCTAAGGCACAAGGTCATCCTTGGTACAGTGGCTCAGGGCAGAGCTGGTCTTGTTAGGCTAACAGCAACCCGTTATGAGTCAGCTGAGGAAGAGCGACCCAGCAGAGCAGTGGCCATGAGGCAACAAGGTGCCTGCATGAAGTGGGAGCAGGTGATGGAGTGATGCATCACCTGGAAGGATATCTGGTAGTGGAACACCAGAGGATCAAGTTCTTAATCCAAGGTGTTTATTGATGTCCTCCCAAGCCCATCTAATCTGTGCGTCTGGGACAAAATAGAGACAACTGCATACCCACTGTGTTCCAAGGTAGGGACACTGCCACACATCTTAGGCAGTTACCCCAGGTCGCTGAATGAGGGCCGTTATCAATTGAGACATCAAGTCCCTAAAACCATTGCCAAGGCAATCGCTGAGGGGATTTGTCAAGTTTGTCAAGGAAGAACAGAGGCCAGAGAGAATATCAAAGAACTGCTGCGCTGGTTTGCTCTCCACAGCACGAGACTGGGTGATGAGAGTTGACCTGGAGAGGTAACTGAAAATCCCAGAACACATCACAGAGTCCAAGTTGAGACTGGACATTATCTTGGTTTCTGAGGTAACTGGTGAGGTAACAAAACCACTGTCTTTGCTGGAGCTCACAGTTCCTTGGGAGGATAGCATGGAGGAGGCATAAATAAGAAAGAGTAAGAAGTACCAGGAGCTGGTGGAGGATTGTCGAAGGAATGGGGGGAGGACCAGGTGCATGCCAGTGGAGGTTGGCAGTGGGGGATTTGCCAGCCACTCCCAGGGCATGGCCTATGGCACACTGGGCATGACAGGGGAGAAGTGACAGAGAGCCAGGAAGAACAATGCAGAGTCTTCAGAGAACACATCCAGATGGCTCTGGCTGAAGAAGGGAGAGCCATGGGGGCGGTAGAATGCCTCTTGGACACATGAGGGGGGGTCTGATCAGCCTCAGTCGGGTCGCCTGGATGAGGGTGTCTGTTGTGAGACCCGAAACACCCAGTGACTTCAAGAAACAACATTGATAATGTGTCCAATATTGTGCATCAGAGGAGGTTTGAAGAACTAATTATTGTATGATTTTCCTTTCACATGCTAATGAAAAATATGAAACCATCACCTTCAACTAAAAATGCCCTGTAAGTTGCTGTTTTGTTTTCAGTTTTTTTTTTTTTTTTTTTTGCTTAAATCAGTGTTTATCTATGTTTATGTTTGTTATATTTCCAGAAAGACAGCACATCAAATTATAGAACAGAACAAGAGCTTGGCAAACACTATCATGCACCAGGGGTATCAATTGACCTAGTGTGACACTGTCACAGTATGTACACACAGATGACTATGTGAGGCTGAAGAGATATGCGAGGACACCTTGCGTGTACATATCTATGAATGCTAATAACAAAATGAGAGTATGTTGAATAGTTTTGAGACATTGAAAGACAACATACTGTAACTTGAACAAAAAGTAAACAAGCACAAAAAAACACGTAAAGTATAACGTGATACTCAGTATTTTCATCCAATACAGATATTATGACAGCAAAAGGACATAACATAATAGTATGATGTAATAGTTAAATCTATCTGTACTTGCCTCCAAAGTGTGCTCTCTGTGACACTGCTGATGTGAAAGTCATATAGCTTGGTGAGTATCAGGATAACCTGTAAAGAGAGGACAACGATTACCCCAAAATACTTTACTTTTATACAATATACGGGGTAACAAGCAAGGGGGTATGGAATCAACAATGTTACAATTGTAAATTATAATTGTGAAATCTCTTAAATGTCGATAATCAGTAGCACTGTGTGCGCCATGCGTGGAAGATTTAAAGTTGAGTCATTAAATATCAGCACGTATACTACCAATCATTAAATCTGGCCTTTGAGATAAAATCCTTACAAGGAATAAATCTCAACTTCCCTATCAACCCAACCCATAGCTCACATTAAAACAGCCACACACACACACAAACACACACACACACACACACACACACACACACACACACACACACACACACACACACACAAGGCATACATTTACATTTTAAGAGTCATATTTTCCTCCAATGCAATGTTCTGGATTCAGCCATCATTTTTGCAGCTAGTATATCTGTGTCATGTCCTGCAGCGGTCTACTTAGGTAGGACCAAAACGTGTTAGTTTTTATCTCTGTGTAAACGCCTCAGAAGGAACGCCTCTGTTGGGCAGCATACATAGCCTCCAGTGTTGGTGTTGAACTCCCCCCCGAACACCCTCCTCCCTCCCACACATGCAACTCTTGAGTACTGTTGTTATGTCACATTTGTGAGGTCTTATGTCGCTTATGTGCTGAGGAGTTTTTTCTCCTTTCTTTTCTTTCTTAAGCTGTAACATACAAATTTCCCCTTGGGGATCAATAAAGTATTTATTCATTCATTCATTCATTCATTCATTCATTCATTCATTCATCTATGTGTATCTGTCTCTAACACTAACTACAAGTTACCCCATTACTTCACTTGCAAGTGTAGATATTAGTGATGCCTAAAAGCCTGGTGAGGAATAAGCTGCAGGGGTTTTACTCACTGAAGCTACTTCAACAGAGGCTTGATGTGTTGCCAAGCACATCTGTTGACCGTGGGGAAAAAAAAAAAAAAAAAAAACTGATGTTTTTCGCAGCAAGCTGCCTGTACTCAAATGTTTAGGGCCCTTTCTGCTTTGTAATATTATGGATGAGAAATTCACAGCACTTTAAATTCTGTAAATGCTACTCCTGCAAGCAAATAACTCTCTTGTCTGGTCTTTAGTCTTTTTTTAACAAACAACTGATCACAATTTTCTTGATTCATGTTGCTCATTATTAGAACTCCACTAATATTCACATCCATGCTGATGAAACCCAGTTGTACCTCAAAATGGAGCCAAGTGAAACCAGTATTTGAAATCGTGAAATGTCTTAAATACATAAAAAATCTCGATGACTACAAACTTGTTTTGCTCAACTCCAACAAAACAGTTGTATTTGTGGACTCTGCTCATCATAAGAAAACCATTCCTGATGATGTAGCCTCTGTGGATGATGTCACAGCAGGCACATTCTGGTGCAAAAGAAATGCAGGAAAACCAAATCAAGCTTGTGGGTCTTCCCTTTGCCGCACTGTCAATGCTGCTGCCGAAAACAAACTATTTGCTTTCATGGTGAAGTTGTCATTTCAGTTAAACTCACTCATGAATTAATGAACCTGCCCTGAGTCCATATTTACCAACCACTGTGGCGTGTGAGATCATCAGATCTTCACTTTTCGGCTTTTCCCTTCAGGGGTCTTCACAGTGAATCCATCTTCTCCATTGAACACTACTCTCTGTATCCTCCTCTCTCACACCAACTACGTTATTATCCTCTCTAACTACGCCTATCAATCTTCTCTTTGGTCTTCCTCTAGACCTCCAATTTCAGAATCCTTCTACCAACATGTTCCCTCCTCTGTACATGACCGAACCATCTCAGTCTTGCTTCTCTGGCCTTCTTTCCAAAACATCTAGCATGCTGTTCCTCTGATAGATTCATCCCTGATTTTATCCACCCTTGTCACTCCCAAAGAGAACCTTAACATCTTCATCTCTGCGACCTTGAGCTCTGCCTCCTGTCTTTTTGTCATTATAACTGTTTCTAGGTAATACAGCATCTCTGGTCTCACCACTGTCTTGTACGCCTTTCTTTTCATTCTGGCTGATAGTCTTCTATCATAAAGTACCCTTGACACTTTTCTCCACCCATGCAAACCTGCTTGAACCCGTCTCTTCACCTCTTTTCCACACTCTCCGCTGCCCCTGACTGTCAAGCCCAAGTACCTGAAATCCTCCAACTTCTTGATCTCCGATACCTGTGGCCTCACCATTCGACCTGGGTTCCTGTCATTCACACATATATACTGTCTTGCTGCAACTTACTTTCATTCCTCTCCTTTTCCAGAGCATACCTCTACCACCTGTTCACTGCTCTCACTACAAATCACAATGTCATCTGCAAACAGTGAGAGATCATCAGATGTGCTGTGGAAAAATGCCTACTTTCACCTGATTGGTCCAAAAATTATTTATTCAATGCAAACAATGCCTTTGTACCTCTATCTACACTGTGTGCACAATTATTAGGCAAGTTGTATCTTTGAGGATTCATTTTTTTAATATACTACAGTGCTCTTGGTCAATCCAAAATGTTACCAAACCCTCACACCTGACCATTTAAGTGGTAAAAGTGAAGCTTTAAATGTACAGATAAAAAAAACGCAACGTTGTAGCGTTGTTAAAGAAAACACCAAGACGAGCGAGAAACCTCTGAAGCTACAAAATTGGGCTGAACTCATGGCTAAATCCAAACAGCAACACACTGTGCCAGAGACATTCGTACCGCCTGCCTGCACAATCACTGTAGAAGATATGCCCGGCTCTGGTGCTGTTAAAGAAACAGCCCCACACTGAAAAAGTAAATTGAGACGGCAGTTTCATTCTATTTCATTAAAAATCATTTTGCTGTGCCATTTGATTTTTGTCCCGTGGCTCAAAAAAGGTTGCTCAAAGTCCTATTGCTTCGCTAAGCACACAAATGTATGCAGATTAAACAAAAACAATGCTCAAGATCTTTCCTATAGTGGTCAAGAAGTTAGTATTTATTCAAATTGAAAGATACTGCTCAGTTTGGTAGTTTTTGATGCGTGGCACCTGAATTGCCCAACAGCTCAAGCTGGATTCTATTCTGCAGAGGCTAGATAGCACTAGGTTAGTGCTATCATTCTTTCCCACCAGTGATGTTGCCTTTGCTGTGGATGGCTGCAGAATAACTGCTACAGTACATTCATCCGCACTAAAAAATGTATAGAAGGTTCCATTTAAAACTACTTCAAGATTTACATAAAGGTTGAATTGAATTACTTCTAAAGCAGTGTATAAAATCAGCTAGAAATTCCACAAAAATTAAATTGTCATTGTATCAATACAGTGATATTACAAAGCTTATCTGAATTTAAATGTAAACAGTCTCTGAAGCTAGCATTCCCCTCAAAGTATGCTAAATATTTTCTCTCATTTAGCCCTTGATTCATGCATTATTTTTTGTTTTGTCATTCCATGGAAATAATTTCATAGAATAACAATCTGAAATAGTCACTGGAGGTTTTGATACTCATAAAAACATGCACAAGTTATTTACCATCCGTCATCATCCATCTGCTGCCATATCTTTACAGTTCTGTTTTTTCCTTCAATGATGAAATGCATGCTGCTTCATCATTAGCAACTTTGTTTCTTGCATGTATCTTTAAAATTGTTTAAACCTGACAGTTATGTCCAAATTAGGAGTTATGGTAGGTGTCTGGCAAAGGTTTTTAGGCATTTCAAGAGTTGGATGATATGATGGACATTAATGCCACCATACTGTCTTGTAGTATGAATCTTGTGCCAGACACATTAAACCAGTATTTTGTATAACATTCAACATTTTGGCACTTTGATTTTCACTCGTAATCATTTATTTGTGAACATTCATAGATGTTCCCAAATTATTTTTTCGAGATAGATCTTACCTATAATATAAAACTTGATTGAACTTTTATTAAGCTTGTTTATCCTACTTCTGATACTTTATAAAAAATAATAATAACAATAATAATAATAATAATTGTGTTCTTTCTTATTTGTTGCAATATCTACGATTATTTTGTGATCCTGTTTTGTTTTTTATTTTTTATCTATATATCTTTTGTTTGAATTCTTGACCACTTCCATATTATCTCTTGTTAATTTATCTGTATTTTTTAGATTTTAGAGGATAGTTTTTAGTTTATTTATTATCAATACCCGAGTATTGTTGATATATTTCTCAGGTATAGTTTTCTTTTTTTTTTTTCATTAAAACTTTTTTTTTTTTTTTTTTTTTTTTTACTATGAGTGATTTCTTATTATTTACATATTTTACCTTGTTGTTTTTATATACATTTTTTTTTATTCCCTTAATTTTTTTCTTCAAGGCACCGGTAATTCCTCCATTCATTTCATCATTGTCCTGCCTCTTATCCAGCATTGGGTTGTGGTCAATAAAGTATACACATTGAAAAGTCACTGATTTACAACTGTTAACTTGGAATAAAATCCATCTATGATAAATATTTGTGCCACAGTGTGGAGCCCTGCCTCCACCACCCTTACCCCTGGCAAGTACACCTTTTGTCAATAAATTAAAAAAACAAAAATCAATGTATTCCATATACTACTTTACCTTTTTATTATTTTCAAAGGTACAGTGTCTGGGTCTTTTTTGGTGTAATTATTTTATGTTACTTAATTTTTTTATGTTGTTTAAATTTGACATTTCTGTTTTGTTTTTTGTTTTTTTTCTTTTTGTTTTGTTTTTTTATGTTTAATTATAGCTAGATGATACAGAGATGAAGATGCTGAGGTTCTCTTTTGGAGTGACCAGGATGGATAGGATCAGGAATGAGTCTATCAAAGGAATAGCACATGTTAGATGTTTTGGAGAGAAGGTCAGAGAAGCCAGACTGAGCTGGTTGGGTCACGTACAGAGGGGGGATAGTGAATATATTGGTAGACGGATGCTGGAAATGGAGCTGCCAGGCGGGAGGTCTCGAGGAAGACCAAAGAGAAGATTTTTGGACGTAGTGTGAGAGGATATGAAGGTAGTTGGTGTGAGGGAGGATGATACAGAGAATAGGGTTTGAAAATATAGCCTACGTCTTAGTATAAATTGAATTATGCACACATAGTCAGACAACATATTCATATGTGACTTTCATATGTGAATGCGTGCTAAAAAACAGAACGATGCAAAGGCATAATTTGAGCTATAATTGGTGCTATAATTTGGGTGCTATAATGGGAGTTCATTTTCAATGTATAAACACATGAATAATTTATATATAAATATGCAATGGAAAAAAAAAATGTAGCAAGTTTAGAAAAATGACATCGGACAATATCACTTGGTATCCCTAATGGTATAAAAACATTGAAATTCCAAAATGCAGTTGAAACTGCTGTTCTAATATCATGGTTTATTTATCCCTGCAATCCCTCCTTTACCTTCATCACCAGGGCTGATTCCCCAAATTCTGGGGTTGTCTGTTAAATACATAAATGACTAAATAAATAAGTGATAATGAGGTGAGGAAGGAGTCAATTAAAATAAAATGAGAGACAGAAGGACATGAAAATAGAAAACGTGACAATAAACGGGAGAGTTGACCAATGGAGGGAAGAAGGACTTGTAAAAGACTTACACGCATATAGAAAAACATGAATATGAGGAACAAAAAACTCGATGGTTGAGGCACATCCCAATTTTTTTGAGAAAATTTTGACATTGATAAATCAGCTGATTTTATTCAATGTTGAGTATGTAAGTATGTAAATATTTATGAAGTGGATAATAAGCAAGTGTCAAATTATTTAGTTCTTTATTCCTCTGAAAAAATTTGAATGGATTCATATTTGATGAATACATGAATTGCCATTGCAAGGTGCTCAACACTCTTGGATTATGTGTTAAAAATCATCTCTCCAGATGTCAATGTGACATCATTAAATTGAAAAAGATGTCAGAAAGAGATCTACGATATGCCATTAGGTCAGAATTGGATTTCATAAAGGCATTGCTGATCAGGGTTGGGCTCACAGCAGTGCTCACCTGCCATGCCATGCATTGGGAGTGCCATCCAGCTCATGCTCTCCTGCTACATTTTGACATTATTTCTATTTATTTTCTCCATTTTAAAGAAATTCAAGCAAACCTAAATAGAGTAGATTTGACATGTATGTCATCTTCAGCTATGTTGAGTAACTAACAAAATGGTTTCATCGGAAGTCATTTTATGAATGTCAACACTTTAATTAAATGTAGTATGAGTATCTAGATAGGTATACGATAAAACTAAGAATGTAGAGACAACCGACCAATAAGAACACATGGAGGATTGTTTATTATGTATTCATTTATTTTCAATAGCATGTAATAGCGTATTTTGTGTCTGCAGCCACTGCTAAATCAGCCAGGCTTTGATAGAGAGCGAGAGAGAACCACAAGAAAAATCAGCATGTGACAAAATGGAATAATTGAGACACTTCACTCCAGGGAAGGAGGATGAAGGGCATTAAAAGAAGGGGTAGAGCGATTCAAATACAGAAAGATGAGAGGGTGTGAATATTCAGAGTGACAGAGAAAGAGCTGCAAGGAAATGGAGTGAATGATGTCCAGAAGGGGAGGAGAACTGCAGTAGGCTCCCTGCTGAGGCCTGGATAGAAGCATGCCGTACTAACAGCTGAAGCGAAAAAAAAACCCAGATGACTGCATTTACCATTTACGTGTGCAAACGTAAATTACTTTACATTTTAATTTCCTTCCTTACATCTTGTGATGGCCTTCTTCTGGAGAATATTAAACACACATAATATTCACCAGAGGTATTATGTGGCCTGTAGATAACATCATAGGTTTTCTTTTGTTATTGCTATGTGAATGATTAGGGTGAGGAGCTAATTATATTGAAGTACCGTATTTTCCCCACCGTAAGGCGCACCGGATTATAAGGCACACCTTCAATGAATGGTCTATTTAAAAATAAAATTCATATATAAGGCATACCACATTATAAGGCACATGGAATAGAAGCTACAGTAGTGGCTGGGGTTGCGTTAGTTCATTCACAATACAGCATTTGCGCCGCCTTCGTTCAAACAATGTATTTCCAACTCAATTAGTCACAGTTCAAAGCGTTTCATAAAACGAAAGCACCAAAAAGGACCACCTCTGATGTCCATGTCGCTAGCTAGCGCTGTTGCCTTTATTCGAATAGTGACTATAGAGACGCTTCTACTTGCTGCTCTCCGTTCAACAACCGACTGTTCAAGTTTGCCCTCCAACTGTGGCCATCTCGCGTTGTTCCCTCAGAAACTCTGTTTAGTCATCTTTACTTGGCGCAGGTCATCTAGTCGCTTCCTCTCGCTGCTGCTCTATTGCCGTGTTCTGACTGATCATCTGCAGTTTAAACTCTGCGTTGTAAGTGTGTCTCTTGAAAGGTGCCACTTTGGGGTGTTTAGACACACACAAGTGGTGTGGGACTGGAATTCCCCTTTATCGTTTTTACCGCTGCTACTTTGGCGATGCACGCACGCACGCACACACACACACACACACACACACACATACACACACACACACACACAGACAAATGGAAATGAGAATGCATGCTTCGCGCAGTCATATATTCCAGCATGCACTGCGCGCTTCTTCCTCTGGGGGAGAAAATTGAGACGGTGGCTGCTTCCTGTAGTTGCAACACCTCTTGCGGCTCAATATTGATCCATGTATAAGGCGCACCGGATTTTGAGAAGATTGGAGGCTTTTAGGTGCGCCTTATAGTACGGAAAATATGGTATATAAAACATTACGGCGTATCATTGTGCACCTCTTGCGGCTCAATATTGATCCATGTATAAGGCGCACCGGATTTTGAGAAGATTGGAGGCTTTTAGGTGCGCCTTATAGTACGGAAAATATGGTATATAAAACATTACGGCATATCATTGTGCACTGTGCTGTATCCTCATGCTGATACAGTTCTCTAATAGGTGCAGCAAAGTTCAAATGTTCAGCGGTTTCAGGAAACATTTCAGATACTATTATGTAATGAAACTCCGTCTTGAAGTCTAAAAGGGACTTTGCGGGGAAAGATTCAGTCTGTAAACATTTCCGTGGCTCCGTGCTCCTTACTGACTCCACAACCCTGGTCTCAGTCACCTGATCAAGCTCACCTGAAGCTGATCATAGCAATCTAGAACAGCATAAAGGTGCCAGCACCAGACCTACCTGATTGCGAACTGTGTCAGCATTAATTGTGAAGCCGTAATCGCCTTACCAGTTACACCTTGTTCCCTTTAATATTAGACTTTCCAGTGTTTTTATTGTCCCAAGAAAGAAGAAAATAGAAAAGAAGAAGAAATAAGAAAATATAAACTTTGATCCCCATATGGAAAATTCCTTTGTCACAGCAGGATAATAAGAATAAGAATAAGAATAAGAATAAGAATAAGAATAAGAATAAGAATAAGAACAACTTTATCTATTTATCCAGAGGAAATTGTTGTGCCAGAGTTTCAAGTAAAACATAACAATGATAAATAATAGTAGGTTATCATGGTTATCATGTCAAAAATTAGACAAGGACCAACAAGGATATACATAAGAAATATTTGCTTTTTAATGACAGCAGGCTAAGGCTCTTAGGAAAGGCTCTCAAGAACAGAGGCATTTTGGCAATACAGGTGTGCTGTGATGCAGTCATAGTTAGTAGCTACAGTTGTGTTAACACGCAAATGCAAAAGGGTATTTTTAAAGGTATTCTTCTTCTTCCCCACAGCGAATAAATTTTCTCCATCTAACCCTATTCTCTGTATCCTCCTCTCTTACACCAACTGCCTTCATATCATCTCTCGCTACATCCATAAATCTTCTCTTTGGTCTTCCTCTAGACCTCCTGCCTGGCAGCTCCGATCCCAGCATCCCTCTACCGATATATTCTCTATCCCTCCTCTGTACTTGACCAAACCATCTCAGTCTGGCTTCTCTGACCTCTCCAAAACATCTAACATCTTCATCTCTGTGACCTCTAGCTCTGCCTCCTGTCTTTTGGTCATTGTAACTGTTTCTAGTCCATACAGTGTCGCTGGTCTCACCACTGTCTTGTACACCTTTCCTTTCATTCCCGCCAATTGTCTTCTCTCACATAGTACCCCTGACACTTTTCTCCACCCATTCCAACCTACTTGAACACATCTCTTCACCTTTTTCCACACTCTGCGTTGCACTGGACTGTTGACCCCAAATACCTGAAATCCTCGCCTCCTGTGGCCACTAACCCGCTATGAGGTTCCACTCTCAAAGGTAGAAAAGCTGGAGAGACTGGTCAACTCATATGCAAGGAAGTGGCTTGGCCTTCCCAGGTGCTTAAGCAGTATTGGGCTCTACAGCAAAGGGATGCTACACCTGCCCATTTCCAGTCTGGCAGAGGAGTACAAGTGTGCCAAAGTCAGATTTGAGATGATGGTATTGGATTCAAGCGACCCATTCATAGCCCAAGCGCCCCTCATCCTGGCAACTGGGAGAAAGGGGGCCCTGCTGGCTGCAACTGAACAGGCAAAGGCAGCCCTCAGACACAGGGACATCGTGGGCCGGGTTCAGGAGGGGAGGAGTGGACTTGGGCTTGGGGCCAGTACACCAGCCTGGAGCAAGGCCAATCCAGCCCAGAGACACAAGCTGGTGGTCCAGGAAGTTCGCCGGGAAGAGGAAGCAGGAAGGCGCGCACAAACTGTGTCACAGGCAAAGCAAGGGCAGTGGATGTCATGGGAGGGAGGCGAGAAGCGGAAGATCTCCTGGAAAGATCTGTGGGAGATGGAGGCCTTCAGGGCGAGCTTTACCATCAGGGCAGCCTATGATGTCCTGCCTTCTCCTGCAAATCTAAACCAGTGGTATGGCGAAGACCCTACATGCCCTCTATGCTCAAGCCCAGCAATATTGAAGCACATCCTAGTGGGATGCAAGACCAGCCTCACCCAAGGCTGTTATACCTGGTGACACAACCAGGTACTAAAATGTCTTGCAGCGGTGCTGGAAACTCGCCGGACGAGCGTGAACGCCCTTCCTTCCCCGTCATCCCGTTGGCACACAACTCCATTCGTGCGGGAGGGGCAAGCCAGCCTCGCCCCCATGAGAACTGACCTTGGGCCACTGGCCAGTGCACGGGACTGGAAGCTGCTAGCAGACCTGGACAAGAAACTCTGCTTCCCAGCTGAGATCGCATCCACCAACCTGTGACCTCGTTCTGTGGTCATCGTCTCTCAGGCTCGCCTACATCATAGAGCTCACGATGCCCTGGGAGGGTGCAGTGGAGGAGGCCTATGAATGAAAGAAGCTGAGATATGCTGAACTGGTCACAGATGCTCAGCGACAAGGCTGGAAAGCGAAAGTTCGTCCAGTGGAAGTAGGCTGCAGAGGTTTCATAGCCACGTCAACATCTAGGCTGCTCAGGGAGATGGGAGTTAAAGGACGTGCCCACAGACAGGCAGTCAAGGACTTCTCCAGGGCTGCTGAAAATGGGAGCCAGTGGCTGTGGCTGAAGAGAAGAGATCCAACGTGGGCCTTCAAGTGAGCTGATGGCATCTAGGGAGTGAACCTGGGACGCTGGGATTCACTGCTGAACCCTCTGGAGATGTCATGGGCAAATCAGCGAAACATCCATGAAGGAGGGCGCTCACTTGACAACCCGAAGGAGGCCATTGCTCACTTGAAACCCCACAGAGTCTCATTGGTGCCTTAGGTATGCTTTCATCAAGGGATATCAACACCTAGTCCTACACAACAGATCTTCACACACATATATTCTGTCTTGCTGCAACTAACTTTCATTCCTCTCTTTTCTCCGTTCTCTTCAGTCCTCTCAGTATCCCACTTCTTCTTTGCTAACCACTTTCTCTGTATATACTCCTGCACTTCCTTATTCCACCACCAAGTCTCCTTATCTACTTTCCTTTCAGATGACACACCAAGTACTCTTCGACCTGTCTACCTGATAACACTACCTGTTGTTGTCCAATCATCTGGAAGCTCTCCCTGACCACCCAGACCCTTTCTCAACTCCTCCCTGAAAACCATACAACACTCCTACTGCCTTGTAGTCTGTGCAGTGGGGAGAAAAAGGATTTGATACACTGCTGTTTTTTTTCAGCTTTTCCCAATTGCAAAGCATGTGCAAGTCTGTCATTTTTATCATGGATACTCTTCAACAGTGAAAGATGGAATCAAAAACAAAAATCCAGTAAATCACATTGTATGATTTTTAAGTAATTCATTTGCTTTTTATTGCATGACATGCATTTGATCACCTACCAATCATTAACAATTGCAGCTCTCACAGATCTATTAGTTGTTCTATTAGATCCCCCTTGTTCGCCAATCATTACCTGTATTAACTGCACCAGTCAAAGTCATTAGAAAATGGAAGGCGTTCAAGATGGTCAGTCTCCCTCCGTCTGGGGCTCAATGCAAGATCTCGCCTCGCGGGGCATCAATGATCATGAGAAAGGCGAGGGATCCCCCCAGAACTATACGGATGGACGGACAGAGCTGGGACCACAGTTTCAGAGAAGACCATTAGTAACACATTACACCATCATGGATTAAAATCCTGCAGCGCACACAAGGTCCCCCTGCTCAAGCCAGCCAATATCCAGGCCTGTTTCAAGTTTGACAATAACCATTTGGATGATCCACAGGAGGAATTGAAGGTCATATGGTCTGATGAGACAAAAAAAGAGCTTTATGGTCTAAACTCAACTCACTGTGTTAGGAGGAAGAAGAAGGATTAGTACAACCCCAAGAGCACCATCCCAAGCATGGAAGTGGAAACATCATTCTTTGAGGATGCTTTTTCTGCAAAGGGGGCAGGGCAACTGCACCGTATTGAGGGGAGGACGGATGGGGTCGTGTATCGCAAGATCTTGGCCAACAACCTCCTTCCCTCAGTAAGAGCCTTGAAGATGGGTCATGGCCAGGTCTCCCGGCATGACAATGACCCCTAACACAAAGCAAGGGCAACTAAGGAGTGGCTACGTAAGATGTATCTCAAGGTCCTGGAGTGGCCTAGCCAGTCTCCAAACCTGGAGGGGGTCAATATTGCCCAGCGACTGCCCCGAAACCTGAAGGATCTGGAGAAGATCTGTATGGAGGAGTGGAACAAAATCCCCACTGCAGTACAAACCTGGTCAAGAACTACAGGAACTGTCTGATCTCTGGAGCCGCCAAATAGTAAGTTCTGTTTTTCTGGATATCAAATACTTATGTCATGCAATAAATAGCAAATGAATCACTTTAAAAACATACAATGTGTTTTTCTGGATTTTTGATTTAGATCCCATCACTCACAGTTGAAGAGTATTGATGATAAAAATGACAGACCTCTACATGCTTTGCAAGTGGGAAAAGCTGAAAAAATTAGCCCCACTGTATGTCTAACCAAATAGGAAAGCCTATCCATATTGACCTTTGTTTTTGGACCTGCAGCCGTTTGACAAACTTGGCAGAGGCCGTACTCAGGAGTCTTAGTTGCCTTACAAAATGACTCCCTTAAAAAGCTTTGGCTGTCGATACGCCTGACGCAACACATGCCAAAATTAATCACGCCACAAATACATTGCACCAACTATTTTGTTTTTGGGGCGAGCCTCGTCAGCACAAAGAATGGCTCCTGCCAATAATACCTTCGAGACATGCTTTTTTTCTCTGAAACTCAAGTAAATTGAGTTTGATCTGTCTGGAATTTTGTTGACTGATTTTGCTGAAATAGTATAATGTTTTTGATTAGCCTTTGCTTTTTTTAATACTGGAGAAAATAATGAATGAGATATTTCTTGCAAAATCAATATTAAAAAATATCACCCCAGTTGTACTCACACTAAACCTGAAAAAGATGCTGAGAATTGTTTTGGGGGTTGTTTTGTAAACTTTGCAACTTTTCCAGGCTTTTGAAACTCAGAGGTCACATTAAGAAATGAAAATAAACTCATAAAACACGAGTAAGCAAATCATATTGATGTTTTTTTTTTTATTGATATACAGATAAAAAGTTGGGGACAATTTGACAGGGGAATCAGGTGTAAATTAATTTACAGTTTTGGAGCCATAGGTAAGACAAAATTAAAATGATCTACTAACTATAGACACATATCATATCAAATATGTTTCACATTACTCTTTTCAAGACATTGAAATTCAACTAATTGAATTTTGATAAATACCTATAATTTATGTGCAAAAGTTGTGACCATGGATATAGACCCAAAAAGAAAATATGAATCATACAGTCCCAGCTCAGTGTTGCCACAACATCACTTTGTTGGTTTATGTTGATGAAAATCCGTGGATAAAGGGTTTGACAACCTATATGGCCTCCCCTCTAATGCCCTTCAAAAACTGCAATATGTCCAAAACTCTGCTGCCCGACTACTTACCCGCTCCCCTTCCAGAGAACACATCACCCCCATCCTCCGTCAACTTCACTGGCTGCCCATCAAACAACACATCCACTTCAAGATCCTCCTCACTACCTACAAAGCCCTCAACAACCTCACCCCCCCATATCTCACAGACCTTCTACGTCGCCACTCTCCAGCGCATTGTCTTCGCTCCTCCGATGAAAACCTCCTAACTCCAATCTGTAAGTCCAAGTACCGCACCCTGGGAGACAGAGCCTTCGCCATCGCCGCCCCCACCCTCTGGAACTCCCTCCCCCCAGCCATCCGAGAGTCAAACTCATTGTCTTCCTTCAAAAACAACCTCAAGACCCACCTCTTCCAAACCACCTACAACACCTACAGCTCTTCCCATTAACAACGTTTATGTTCTATGTTTTTCTGTTGTCAACTTGTAAAGCGTCTTTGTGTACCGTGAAAAGCGCTATACAAATCGTATGTATCATTATTATTATTAAGGACAACAAAGTGCAGCTCAAATTTTGCTCAACTTGTTCAGTGTTTCTCCCATGTCTCACAACATACATGTTGATCTGTTCCACCTATGAACAGTACTTATAGCAAATAAAATACATAATTTTCTATGTCTTCTTTCTATGTTTCCTAATTCCATGAATTAGTTACAATAAAAATTTAATAGAAATGACATAGATCAGAATTAAAGCTTTTTTAATTCAAGGTTCTATTTTAATTCAAAATTATTTATTTTGTTTGTTTGTATGTTTCATTGATTCATTTTTGATTGAATGATTGATCTCAAGGCTCTGAGATCAATAGAAACAATAACAATAAGATCTGAGAAACTATAACAAAAGTGGCATTGAATTGGACACACTATGGATGAGGAAGTGGATGCAAAATTCAGTGCAGAGAAAATAACTGAACTTGGGCAGAGATAATATGATGAAGTGAGTGACATTTAAATAATAATGATAATTATAAAGCTACATCAGTCATCCAGGTCATGGTGAATTCTTGTCGTGGCAACTGGACTTGAATATCTTCACATGAAGATGCTTCACCTCCCATCCCAGAGGCGTCTTTGGCTCTAATGACACTATGAGCAGCCCAAAACCCTGGCACTTATATTTGGAAACTCCCCACAGGTCATAAGAACTAAAGAAGCCTCTTGGATGAGAGCTGAAACGTCTTCAAGTGAAGAAATTCAAGTCCAGTTACTATGACAAAAAGATTTTGACATTAATTATAAATGGAGCGAATTGTGTGACCCAAGCTCAAAGGAGACAATGTGATGACAACCAGGATGAGCTGAATTTGACTATTTGGCCTTCAAAAGACCCTTTAACATTTACATTTTCAATGAAAACAGTCCCCATGTTTGTTGTTTTTGAGATACAAAAACACGAAATGAAGTGGAAATATTCATATTTTAGTTTAAATGTATAGAGGAACTGCAAGATTAAAGCGTTTTACAACCATTCTAAGAACAAAATAAGATGCCAACAGCAGAAGTATGTAGAATTTGTTACTTTCTGACAACGCAACCCCCTAAGTCTGACACATTATTCCAAAATCTGTATTCCCATCCCATACAACTTGTCTGACATGCCCACCAGAGAAAGGTGGTCAAATTTCTTCACTCTCCACCATAAGAACTTGGTTTGGGAGACCTTATAAGTCTTTGCAGTAAAATTGAAGCCTACTGATGATATATGTGTCTGTCTGAAATCAGGTCACTAAGTCCATTAATTTTCCACCAATATGGACCAGTTTCGATCATCAGATGGTGAAGTGATGTCACCAACCATTCAAGTGGCATTAAAGCAACTGCAGACCTCAGCATTGTCCCCTGTTTTTTTTTTTTTTTTTCATAGTGTTAATCAAATTTGTTTTTTTTTTTTTGTCTTTGGCATTTCAGCTTACAAAGATGACCTTTCGTATTTATTTTGATTCAGTGTCAATGCGTTTGGAATTGAATTATTTTGCATGCTTAGAAAGTGGTTGTATTAAGTTCAAGGGACATGCATAATTTGTCTTCACTACACAATTTTATCTTCAGTTCTTAATATTGAATTTCTTCTCTAATGTGAGAAGTTGAAAGGCTCGTTCTATTCTTGTCTTCTATTCTAATAGTTTGACCCGTGCAAATCAATGGACTTCATCTAGATTCACTGATCTACTACTAACCCCTCGATCTCAATTTTGCCTCATAGTGGAAACCAATATGCCTGTATAACCATCTTTGTAAGAAATTGGGTCAACATGAAATGTTTGTGAGAAAAATATTTTGGTTTTAGGGTTTGGGTTTATGATGTTTTTTTAAATGTTTGAATAAACAGATAGGCCTTATATTGTCAAACAAGCTGTCAAAGTAGTCCAAGAGGTCTATGCAATAAGATGAATATAAAGCAAATATTTGACATTCACTTCACAGCTTTGTTTTGATGCAGATTAAAGGGGAAAAGCACTCTCCATGTAAATATGTTTGCAGAGAATGCACCATAATACTAAAGTAAATAATTACAATTTTAGAAAGAAGCCATGTGCTATTCTATTGACCTCCAGACTATGTAATTTATCACTTCTGAATAGTTCTGAAATGAATATGCCTTGAATGAGTCAAACGTCTTGTTTCTTCTCTCCATTCCATCTGACACCTAATATGGTATCAGCAGTTCTCACAGATACAGAAAATGAAAATATAACCTGAATGTGAAAACTAACTTCAGTCACTGAATAAAGAGTGACGTGCCAGCAATAACATGGGGGGTTTATTGTAGTCGAGGACAAGTCTGATTCGATCACAAGTCGCTTATGCTTGGATAATATTTTACATTTTTAGCTGTCAGGTTAATTGTTGGTTTTTGAGAAGACCAATCTAGCAGTGTAACTGTCTTCAATGTGCTAGGATTGTATGTAGCAACTGCAACGACACAAAAGCCACACATGACACTGATGATTTTGGTTTGGACATCCATCTGCCCAGTTCCACTCCAATGAATACCCAAAGATAGTCAGTCTGTATCTGCAAGATTAGTTGATGCTATATTTATATTCATTGGTGTTGTGGTGTTTCAACGATGAAATAATGGTGGAGGCGTAGAGGAGTTTGTTTTTTTAATTTGAAACACCAACAAAATACGACTGGAACTTGAACATCCGGGATCCTCTAAATATAACCGGCTTAACCACGCACCCCAACCTTTAGTCCCGTGGGGTGAGAGACCACGCCCCTTTGTGTCCGCCACAGTGTTATCATTTCTTATCATGATTCTGTAGCTAGAAATCAAAGGTGTGATGTTCAGTTTTGTTGGTAACTATGCCCTACGGGTATGATATGAATTTGTGGTGAGGAAAATACAAGGTTGAGGGGACAGCACATGTGAGATGTTTTGGAGATTAAGTCTGTGAGGCTAGATGGAGATGATCTGGACATGTACAGAGGAGGGAAAGTGAATACATGGGTAGAAGGATGCTGAGCTTGGAACTGCTTGGCAGGATCTCCAGAGAAGAGTTACATGGAAATAGGAAGAGGACATGATATTAGTTGGTGTATGAGAATAGGAAGCAGATTTTGATTATTGAGTGCATCGATCCTTGAAATGAACAGACGAAAAAGGGAAAAGATTTCATATTTTCTTGATGATGACATTGTAGCACTTTTTATATTTGGCAAACACACCCCAATAGAAAAAAATATTAAACAAAATAATATGCATTGTTTGGATTATGATAGATAAGCAAAAGCTTTGACTCTAAATTTCTTTGGTTTGGTTTATGCCTGATGATTATTGGCTGATTTGTCTGAAGCATCATCTGCCTTTGGTTTTGCTCCACACAGAAGCATTCATATAGCCCTGTATTACTTTTTCAATGTAATTGATTATTTCTATACATAGTTGGCAACACAAATATGTTATGAAACCTTTTTCTGTGTTTACAGTCGCTTATAAACAGACTAAATGTAAGGGAGCTACAGTTTTATATTTCAGGTGCTCGTGAAATTGGAGATGCTAAAGGAATAAAAAAACTGGGCATGCAGGTAGGCCGGCTGGCCGGCAGGCTACGAATTTATCTAAGTTTAATACCAAAAAACAAAAAAATACCCAAGAAGACTTAATTGTGGTGCTATGAATTGCTGAGTAGCAGTAATCCAGCCAAGATGGTAGAAATCAGTGTAGCAATTATTAGTGCACCATTCCTGCAAAAAATAACACAATTGGAAACATTAGAAAACAATAATTTCTTAACAAACTCAAGGCTTGTAAGAAACTTCAAACTATCTATTCTCCCAACACTCTTTCAGTCCAGTATGTCTGATAAAATGAGAGCAAAATGAAAACGAATGAGAAGTTTGATTTAAGAGTTGGAAGTTACAAGTAATTCTTCACAAAAAGCAAAACACAAAACAGACCAAAAGTAACCCACATGGTTTCATTGAAGTTTTATTTCTCAGTGTTTTCAAAGAGACTTGACCACTTTCATGTTACAATTGGTCAGCTATCTTAGGCTCTTCTAAATATGTACTAATATACCTTAAAAAATGCAATGCAATCTCAGAGTGGCACTGGCCGGTGTCTCTCCAAGACAGGATAAGGGGCGCATGGAGTAGTGTCCCCCTGTGCCTGTCCTAAGCCTGGATAAATTCAGAAGGTTGCTTCAAGAAGGGCATCCAGGGTAAAACTTTTGCCAAAACCAAACATGCAAATCAACCATAATAACCAGATCATACCGGATCAGTCGAGGACAAGGTTAACAACGATCGCCATTGGTACTGATGACCTACCAGTGAGGTAGGTCACCAGTGGAAATTGGGCTACTGTAGGTCAAAGAAGGAGAGGAGGAAGGTGTGTTCGGAAGCAGAGAGAGAAGAGGAAAGGAAAGAGCCTGGGACTGAGAGCAGGGACTTTGAATATTGGGACTATGACAGGAAAAGGTAGAGTGTTGGTCGACATGATGCAGAGAAGGAAGGTGGATATACTGTGTGTCAAGGAGACCAGGTGGAAATGTGGTAAGGCTAGAAGCTCAGGAGCAGGCTTTAAGTTGTGCTATCATGGTACTGACAAGAAGAGAAATGGAGTAGGAGTTATCTTGAAGGAGGAGTTTGTTAGGAACGTCCTAGAGGTGAAAAGAATGTCAGATAGATTTATGAGTCTGAAACTGGAAATTGAAGGTGTGATGCTCAGTGTTGTTAGTGGCTATGCCCCGCAGGTGGGATGTGAATTTGAAGAAAAGGTGAAGTTCTGCAATGAGTTGGATGAAGTGATGCGGAATATTCCCAGAAATGAGATATTGATAATTGATGCAGATTTCAGTGGACATGATGGTGAAGGCAATAGAGGGGATGAAGAAGTGATGGGCAGATTTGGTATCCAGGATAGGAATGCCGAGGGACAGATGGTGGTAGATTTTGCAAAAAGGATGGAAATGGCTGTAGTGAACACCTTTTTCCAGAAAAACAGGAGCATAGGATAGCTTATAAGAGCAGAGGTAGAAGCACGCAGGTAGATTACATACTGCATCTGAAGTACTATTTCTAATCATTAAGTCCAACTGCTGCCCACAGATGCTGACTCCTGCTCTCAGTCTTGTTTCCCACTGCTTTGCTGTCCTCTTTATCTGTATATACTCCTGCATTTCATCATTCCACCACTAGGTCCCGTTATCCTCTTTCTTTTCATAAGTCACACCAAGTGCTCTCCTACCTGTCTTCCTGATCACGTTTGCTGTAGTTGTCCAGTCGTCTGCAAGACCGTCAGGTAGTCGTCTCACTGACCACCCAGACCCTTTCTCAACTCCTCCCTGAAAATCATACAACACTCCCTTTTCAGCTTCCACCACTTTGTCCTCTGCTCTGCCTTTGTCCTCTTCATCTTCCTTCTCACCAGAATCATCCTACAATCCACCATCCTATGCTGTCTTGCTACACTCTCTCACATACCACGACTGTGAAGTCACTGATCTCCTTCAGATTACCTCGTCTATACATGATGTAGTCTACCTGCATGCTCCTGCCTTTGCTCTTAGATAAAGAAGTATTTAGTCAGCTACCAATTGTGCAAGTTCTCCCATGATAGATGATGATAGAGGCCTGTAATTTTTATCATAGGTACACTTCAACTATGAGAGACAGAATGCCAAAGAAAAATCCAGAAAATTACTTTCTCTGATTTTTGAAGAATTTATTTGCAAATTTTGGTGGAAAATAAGTTTTTGGTCAAAAACAAGCGTTCATCTCAATACTTTGTTTATACCCTTTGCTTGCAATGACAGAGGTCAAATGTTTTCTGTAAGTCTTCACAAGTATTTCACACACTGTTGCTGGTATTTTGGCCCATTCCTCCATGCAGATCTCCTCTGGAGCAATGATGTCTTGGGGCTGTCGCTGAGCAACAGGGATTTTCAATTCCTTCCAAAGATTTTCTATTGGGTTGAGATCTGGACACTGGCTAAGCTACTCCAGGACCTTGAAATGCTTTTTACGAAGCCACTCCTTCTTTTCCCGGGCGGTGTGCTTGGGATCATTGTCATCCTGAAAGACCCGGCCACGTTTCATATTCAATGCCCTTGCAGGAGGTTTTCTCTCCAAATCTAACCATTCATGGCCCCATTCATTCTTTCCTTTGCACGGATCAGTTGTCCTTGTCCCTTTGCAGAAAAACTGAAGCAACTGAAGCAAGGGCATCTTCAGTGGATCTGTTTCCCTGTACACAGACTGGTGGGGGTAACATGTGGGTGGCAGGCTCGTTGTGATGTGACTCCTGATCAGTTTCTTAAAATGTTTAATAATAATGGGTGTAAAACTCACTGGCCTGTAGTCACTTTGAATACTGATAATGGTCTTTATATTTATTACATGTATGTAGAATATTGACTGCAATGCAGCCACAGGGCGGCACTGGCCTATGTCTCTCCAAGCCTGTCTTGGGGGGCACGGAGCAGTGTCTCCCTGTGCCGGTCCCAAGCCCGGATAAATGCAGAGAGTTGCGTCAGGAAGGGCATCCGGCGTAAAACTTTTGCCAAATCCAAACATGCGAGTCAACCAAAACTATACCATACCGGATCGGTCGCGGACTGGGTTAACAGCGACTGCCATTGGTACTGATGACCCCGAGGGAACTAATGGAAATTGGGCTACTGTGGGTCGAAGAACAAGAACAAGAAGAAGAGGAGGAGTGCGTGTTCGGAAGCAGAGAGAGAGGAGGAAAGGAAAGAGTCTGGGACTGAGAGTAGTAATATTGAACAATTAACCATATATGTTTACTTGCAATCTGCACATGCCCAGACACTGTAGGCAGGCTCATGTCTATTGGTACGAATTGCTATCATCACCTGTGCCATGCTCTTGATATCTCGTCTTTTACGCAACACACGACAATGTACATTAGTTGAATTGAGATGAAATTAATATACTGATATAACTCCACAGGGTGACTCGCATGTTAAGGTTTCATTTCAAAGGAATTTGAATTCAATAAAAAGTTGTGATACTGTGGGTAGTAACTGCTATGTGTTGAATGTTGCATTGCTGCATTGAATGTTGCTTTTCAAATAAAAATACAGTACGTGAATTGTCTGGTGGTTATGCTTGGCAAGCTATCTGTCTACAAGCTTCTGCAAATCTGATGGTAGTTCTGAATACACAATTTAGCTGTTTCTTAATAAGTAGGAACCATCCGGAACCATGGTCATTAAGAAGAATAACTGCTGTTGCACGCATATCCTTGAGCATTATGTAGGCAGTATGTGTAAGAACAAACAATATTCCATCCATCCATCCAAGCTTATCCTGCACTTGTGGGGTTGTGGGGCATGCTGGAGCCTATCCCAGCTGTCATTGGGGAAGAGGCGGCCCTAGGTAAGAGGCGACCCTGGACTGGTCGCCAGTCTTTTCACGGGGTCCACACAATATTAATATTCCTTTATTTTGTATGATTATTTCAAATAAATCTTTGTACGTCATGTAGTCAAGGACCTAAAAAAAGGCAATTGGGAGAGCCTGATGATACTTGTACATGCATTTATGGGATCTACTTCACTGCATATACTAGATTCTGCAGACAGTGAATTCCTTTTCATTTCAGTACCTCGTGACAAACTGAGGGAATTCTCTTGAACATCCCAACACACTGGCTATGTGCGGTTACACAGGGAGAATAACAAAGCACTTGCATGAGGCAACTAGTTGGATAGAGCATGAAATCTGCTGGTACGATCCCAAAGCTGACTTATTGTGGTCTGACATGGATTTGAGCTGGGTTTTTTCTGCCAATTTTATTCAGCTCTTTTGCAGCTTTTGCTCTAAGAAAAAAGAAAACAAAATGATCTTTTGATTTACATATGAATATAACTCCTATACATGACTTGTGGAAAGGTAGCTTCTTTTTGAGTTGTATTAAAACAGTATTTAGAAAATCATTAAGTAGATCCGTGACGAAGAGGTCAGAACACAGAGGTGTTGATTCAGTTGCTTGAAGTCTGTAAATATTGCTCAAATGAGCTGCCTCGGTTGTGTAAGATTGTTAAAGGTTGTAAGGTTGTGTAAGAAAATAGGGGAGCTCACCCTCAAGCCAGACTCTTGCTTCCTCAGAGGAAGGCATGTTGTCTGGAGTGAGGAGTCCTTGGAATTATTCCCTCCACTGAACCACAATGTCTCGTGCAGAGGTCAGCAGTGCACCATCCCCACTACATACACTGCTTTCCCCTTCTGATTCACAGGGTATCCCATCAGTAGCTCAAGAACCTCCAGAAGTCATTCACCATCACCTCACTGAACTAAAGTTTTTGTCTTGCCAACCACCGAAACCGTATGCCACTTGGCCTGCCAGTACCTGGCTCTAGAGTCTCTCTAGCTTTTATTAACCGTAGCTGTTACGAACTCACTGAAGCAGGTCACATAATCCAATATCAATTGAGCCTTTATTTTAGCTGTTTTCAACAGTATTTCTTTCACAGCATAAAATGGCTTTTCTCTTGCAGTCCATGGGGAAGCATCATTAATTCAAGTAAATAGTTTTCTCTCTGCACTCTACGGCACAAAACACAAGCGGCAGCCATGGCCATCAAGCAGCTCCAGCCCAGCCAGGGTGTGGTTGCCCATGGCAACCTTAACAAATGTATGATATCAGCAGAAACTAGGTCTGCTGTCATTATTATCGATCCAACTGTTAGTTGTGAACAGTACGATGAGGAGAGTACATTACCTGTAGCTTTAGCTTTATTAGAGATTTTAAAAAGCTTACCTGATTGGCACAGGATTTGTTTATTAGATCAGACTAAGTTCTCCTATAATCTGGTCACAGAGAGCTAATATTTTGAAAATAAAAACATAATGAATTATATCGGAATGAAGAAATAAAGTGGCTTAAGATAAAGTAAGCTTTAACATCAAACTTATATTAGCTGTTTTTCATAAATCAATGCCAGTCCCCACTGCTTGACAGGGAAACCATTTGGTTTTAATTGTTTGTTTTTTTGTCTTTTTTGTCCATTCATTGAATACCTCAGATTTTGTGGTATCATTTGATTTTTTTTACTTAAACGCTTAAGAGCAAAAAGTCACTACCTACCCCTGATACTCCATCATTGTTGCATTGAATGAGAAGGGGAGGGTTTTTGATTGACACCGACAGACTCAAGAGCTTTAGCTCTCATTAGCAGCCTGCATGTGTGAATTTCTATATTATTGCTTGGTGGGTTGGGGGTAGATTTCTGATTAAAAATAAAAGTGAAATAAAAATATATGAAAACAATGCAATACATCTATGCTTTGAACAATTTTCATCCATGGCTATAACACAGCACTGTTTTTCACATTACCTTTTATTTATCTGCAAAAAGCCTTTTGAATATTCCTCTTTAATGCACACACAGTGCTAAATCTAAACCTTAAAAGAAGGAACTTCCCCATGAAGTATAAAACTTGCTTGCTGTTCCCTTCCATAAAAGCACTGCTGAGCTATGAATAGAGTAGCTTGAAAAGCAAGACAATAAAACTGTCAGGAATTTGAAATCTAGAATGAGGCCTTTGCTGTTAAGTTTTTCCATCAAGCTGATACATCACAAGAGTTGAAGTCTTATTATCAACTCAGGATTATAGGCAATAACTTGTCCAAAGAGCAAGCATGCTCATTTTGAATCAATTGCAGCAGATCCATAGGGATGTACCATTACTGTATGCCTCCCGTTTCTATATCTAACCTTTTCCTGTCTGCTTTGTCCCTTTGGCCTTTTTCCTGTATCGAAAGCCTGCCTTCATTTCTTTCATGCTGTCCGCAAGTTCAAGACTTTCATTGTCTTTGCTGACTCTTGGGGCTACTGGAGTTGAGTATTGCAGTTTAGTATACACAACTATAGTTCTTTGTGGTTTAAAACTTCATTTATTCTCATAAAAGATTGTAGTTGCTTTTTTTTTTTTTTTTTTTTTAAACAAGTCTTTTTTTTAAACAAGTTTTTTTTTTTTTTAATTTATCTTTTTTATTCCGATTAAGTGACATTATATACTGCTTAAAAAAATAAAGGGAACACTAAAATAACACATCCTGGATCTGAATGAATGAATACTCTGATGAAATACTTTGTTCTTTACATAGCTGAATCTGCTGACAACAAAACCACACAATAATTATCAATAGAAATCAAATTTATGAACCCATGGAGGTCTGGATTTGGAGCCACACTCCAAATTAAAGTGGAAAAACACATGACCGGCTGATCCAACTTTGATGTTGTGTCCTTAGAACAAGTCAAAATCAATCAGTGTTGCTTTCTAAGTGGACAGTTGACTTGGAGTTATGAGTTGTTTAAGTTTTCCCTTTATTTTTTGAAGCAGTATATGAGCAGCATGATCAATGGACTTCTAGGTTCTTGTTCTTTTCTAATTGACTGTGTTGACTTGTTCAAAATGAAAAGCGACTTACAATAGAGGACATAGGGACTGCAAATACACAGGAAATATACAGAACAGTAAGCTTGGGTTAGTGAGGGTTTTTTGAGTTTTTTTTTAGTTTTTTTTATTAATGGACAGAGACACACAAATGTAAACACACACACACACACACACACACACACACACACACACACACACACACACACACACACACTGCATAGCCTAACTTGCTGACAACCTGATCTGGGGCATCAGCGCACTAAAAAGTCCTGAAAGAGAAACGTTTTTACCTGTTTCTTGAAGGTTGAGAGAGATGATGCTAGTCTTGTTGCTTCTGGGAGTTTGTTCCCCCACTGAGGTAGTAGAACTGAGAACAGTTTTGCCTGAGATCGCTTAGAGCGAGCAAAAGGTACTGCTAATAGGTTTGAATTAGCGGAACGCAGCTCTCTGCTGGGAACATAAGGTCTTATCATTTCGGTCAGATATGCTGGACCTGTTCCTGAGGTGGTTTTGAATGCCAGGGTCAGGGCCTTGTGCTTGATCCTGGCAGCTACTAGTAGCTAGTGCAACTGGACGAACAGAGGTGTAACATGAGCCCTTTTGGGTTGAGTGAATACCAACCGTGTTTTAGGAGTTATGGAATAGTTTGAACTCGCCTTCATCTGCAATGCCTTTCCTATTCCTGTCACAGGAATATTTATTGCACTTTGGCTTGGTTCCTGTATGTTGAGGTTCACCCATCAGATGAGAGAGTAGCCTCTCTCCCCCTTAATGGAGTGGATAGGCACTGAATGTTGTTTGTGCCCATACACCTGATAGGAGCTCTGAGTAAGCACTCTTTTTGGAGTACTTAGAGGGGTTGCTAGAGAGCAATCCTGCCAGGTACTCCCTTGTTTTGCTGTGGGATGTCAGTGCTCAAAAGAGCAATGACAGTGAGACCCAGAAGGTTGTAATTGGGAAGAACATTCCTCCTGATCTAAGCCTGAGTGGTGTTTTACTTCCTTACTTTTATTCTCATCACGGATTGTCCATGATAAACATCAATGTACTTCTTCCCACATAAGGGCGTCCATATGTGCAGTAGGCCCAAATGTATTGCAATGGCCTGCTGGGAATGTCTAGCAGAGTTACCTTCAATTCCAAGCAATGGCAGGGCTTTGTTCTAATCCCTGGAGAGGCAGGGGACATTGAGTCAGAGTGGGCTGTGCCATGCCTCCATTCTTGAAGTGGCAGACTCTAGCTGAGTTGGTAAGGTGGTCAGTGCCAGTCATGGCACCTATTGGAGGATATCAGCGGTGAAAGCTGCTATCAGCCTGAAGAAGGAGTCCTATTCGGGCTTTAAGACCTTGAGGCCCACAGGCAGGTAACAGGTATCGGCTAGCCAAAATGGTGTGCAGCTTTGGCTGTTGCCTAGGCCAAAACTTTGGGGGACTTCAGTAAGGCCATGGACAATTACTTCAAGGTGGCTTTAATGAGATTCTAGTCCACTGTCCTCTAGCTTGGGAGGGTGAAGCAGTGCATCATCAACACTGTGTATGGTGGGGATGGAGCGATACTGATGTTTAGCGTGGAGGGAATACTTTGAAGACCACCAACACACTTTCAAATGTCGAAGCAGAGTCTGGGGGCTCAGGGTTAGGCACTCATATCTCTGCAGCTGAAGCTGCGGGGGTTGTTAAACACCTTCTAATGGCATGGCTTTAGGATTGCATGAGTTTTTCCCTGACTTCCTCAAGATTCTGTATTTCTTGGTTGACACACTTCATCCAGTGGATGATGGGGACAGTACTCTTTGATTCACAGACGGGTGGTAGTGATCTCCATCTTCAAGAAAGGGGGACCAAAGGGTCTGTTGTAACTGCAGGGGGACTACACTTCTCAGCCTCCCTAGCTAGGTTTAGTCGGTGGTCCTGGAGAGGAGGTATTGTTGAACCTCGGATTCTGGAGGAGCTGTTGGGTTTTCAGCCTGCTTGCAGAGCAGTGAACCAACTTTACACCCTCAGCAGGGTTCTGGGAGATACATGGGAAACAGTCAAAACAATCTACATGTTCTTTGTTGACTTGGAGAAGGAATTTGACCATATCACTTCGGATAGTCCTGGATGATTCACCCTGGGAGTATGGGGCACCCCAATGACGGCTGTTCAGTCTATGTATGGGCATTGTCAGAGCTTGGTCAGCATTGCTGGCAGCTAATGAGATTTGTTTACAGTTGAAAGTGAAGCAGCTGGGATGAGAATTAGCTCTTGAAAATCCAGGACTTATACTCAGCCCATTAAGGGAAGAATACCCTTTCTGGGCTAGAGATGAGATCCTACCCTAAGTGAAGGAGTTGAATTATATTGGGGCATTTTCATGAGTCAAGCAAGAATGAAGCAGAAAATTGACAGGAGGATTGGTACGGCATTGGCAGTGATTCAGATTCTGTATCAGGCTGTCATTTAGATTCAACAATTGATCCCCATTCCTGCCCTTGCCTACGGTCAAAAATGTGGGTAGTTTTCAGAAAAACAAGATCACGGATATATCATAAGCAGCCAGAATGACTATACTCATAAGGATGACCTGGGCTCTCTGTTGAAGACAGGTTGAAAAGCTTGTGAGGTGCTCAGAAAATAGCCCCTCTAAATCTAGAGAAGAAAGATGAGGTGGATTTCTCCTTTGCTCACCCTACCAAGAGGAGGGATTGTGTGTCCCAGGGAAGACCTGGGACATACTAGAAGGACTGTGTCTCACCTGTATTTCCCAAAGACCTGTGGAAAGTGGCTGGAGGAAAGAGAAGTCTGAGCCTTCTCTGTTTACGATATACCTGTATACAGAGGACTGTGGCAGAAAATTCTTCTGTAATGCAATTACAAAAACAAAAATGTAATGCATTCTGGATTAATTACAAATCAACTGAAATATTGCAAGCCTTTTATTATTTTAATATTGCTGATTATGGCTTACATCTTAAGAAAACTCAAAAATCCTAAAATATTAGAATAACATGAAAAAGTAATTTTTGTTTTTTCAATTGCATTACAGAAGATTTAGAACTTTATCACAATATTCTAATTTTCTGAGACAGTCCTGTATATCTGTAGAAGGCCATGCATTTTACACCTAGGCCCCTCGGTAGTGCTCCGAATCCATCAACTCCCCAATAATTACTTTATGCCTTTAAAAAAACATCTTATGATGCAGAAATAAGCAGAATATATGCAGTATAAAGAGAGGTACATCGCAGATAGATAACTCGTAGTGTTAAAATTGCCCCCGGGAACAGATCACGTGACAATAAAAGGATGCCCAACTCTGTACTCTTCCACTGACACCCCCCACGCGTAATCGATCCAGCACCCCACGTCTTTTTCCTGGGCTTTGAAGTGTACCTCGGATACTGTGAGCCAGGGGCACGGGTCGTAGTTCGTGGCTTGAAAATGTCAGACAAATCCTTTTCCTGGTTGTGACAGGTTTGCTAGCTTAGGAGTTGCCCAACCTATCATTACTATGTCCAGCTTTTCTTCAAAACTCCATCTAGAAAATGTCTTTAACAATACGTTAGCAACTAAATCCATTTCTTCTCCTCCTGCAGCAAACACTACTATATTTCTGTCCGCTGCTCGATAGTACTCTTTTCCTCACTAGTACACTAATCCACTCTCTATCGAATCACAGGGTATGAATACGCTGACGTTGCTGTAGCCTGCTAGAAGGCTTTGGATATCTCCAACTCAAAATCTGATTGGTTGAAGCAACAGCGTCATCAGCACTTCTTTTTTTGCGTAAAGGGCTAGCAGAAGTGATTGTGCATCCCCCCCAGGCAGATTTCTTTGACTTTGGCCCTGCCTGGCAACAGATGATGGCTGAAATGTGATTGGTTAAATGCTTTAATATGAAAATGCATGTCTGGAAACGGCATACCAAGGGGAAAAACTATGAGAGGAAGTGAACAGACCATTTGAAATTATTTAATAAGTATTCAATGACAAAACATAAATAACATCTGTGATTCAGATTTTTTTTTAGGCCATCAGAGAAGGCCTTGCAGGCCCTGACGGCCTATATATATATATATATATATATATATATATAGGTAAAGCTGTTGGATAACGCAAGCAACCACAGGCCACAGTATCTCTTTAATGCTCAGTTGATTTCCCTTTAGAAACCCATGAGATATGAATCAATGGTCATTTTGCAAAATCAATTCAACTAAGCCGCCTTGGTCTGAAAACCTAAATTTCACCTCTACTGAGCCTCAGCATTAACTCTAAGTGCTACAATTTCCTTAAAGCAATCCTTCATAAAGTGACAAAGTAGAAGAGAAAAAAAGAATGATGAATTTGTCCTGGCAAAAAAGGCCATTGTCTGTCTCCAGTTTATCGAAAAAAATCAAGGTTGTCCTATTTCCACATAAATATAATCAGCAGGGTTTCTTGCACAAACATTCTCCCAAGTAATTTATGTTTTTATTTTATTTTCTGCAAAAACCGTAAAGTAGAATTATGGGCATCATCAGGTGGTATTTACGATCACATTTCACAGAGATACGGTGCAGGCTCTGGCCATGAATTATAGGAAATATACTTAAATCTGCAACAGTTAAATATTCATCTATGAGTTGGGATATCAAGAATGGCATCTTTTATGTCCTGGTAAAATCTTAATTTATGACACGCTTCACTCTCAGAATGTTTGCCTTCCGTCAAACTGTGACATCTGGGGTCATGACAACATTGAGTTCAGCTTGATTTCTTCTTGGACTGCTTGAAACAATGACACATTCTGCTACTTGTCAAAGAACAATACACATTGTCTTCCTATAGATTACAATAGATGTTGTCATACTTAGGGTCTGTCTCTTTCCTACATATACAATATGGTTCTGCTTGGTGTGTTGTTACTCACACCAGAAATGTAGTTATGTGTGTGTGTGTATGTGTATGTATCTCTCAACTGCTGCTCTGTTAGTCTGTCAGGCGCTGATGACCTTTCAGATGGTCAATACACAAGGCAGCCTCCTGTCACTTCCTCAACTTCAAATTACATTTGTAGATATAGCTGGCAGCGCTCTGGGAAACCGTAAATTCCAAAATCATTCAATGAATCACACAAAATAAACATGTTCAATGACATTTGTGAAACTTCTGTTCATGCCTTGAAATCTCCTTTCTTTCCTTATTAATAATCCCAAGTAATATGGATTGTAAGTGAATACATTTGACTAGCTAAATAGATGAATACCAGGAGTAGTAGCAACAATAATAAAAAATGCAACTCAATCATAAAAATAATAATAATAATTAGGGCAATACTAATAATGCTTATTATTATTAATATCGAAATTAAGAGTACTACAGATGCAGTATTTGCGTTGAGCACGCTTATAGAGAAGTACAGAGAAGGCCAGAGGGAGCTGCATTGTGTTTTTGTAAGCATATGGCAGGGTGCCAAGAGAGGAGCTCTGGTATTATATGAGGAAATCTGGAGTGGCAGAGAAGTATGTTTGACTGATGGAGGACATGTATGCTAGCTGTGAGACATTAGTAAAGTGTGCTGTAGAGGTAACAGAGAAGTTCAAGCTGGAGGTGGGACTCCATCAGGGATCAGCTCTGAGCCCCTTGTGGTTCGCAATGGTGATGAGGCTGACAGATGAGGTTAGACAGGAATCTCCATGAACCATGATGTTTGCAGATGACATTGTGATCTGTAGTCGAGAGCAGAAAACAGGTAGAGGGGAATCTAGAGAGGAGGATGTATGCTCTTGAAAGGAGAGGAATGAAAGTTAGTCGCAGCAAGACAGAATATACGTGTGTGAATTAGAGGAACTCAGGTCGAATGGTGAGGCTACAGGGAGTGGGGATCAAGAAGGTGGAGGATTTCAGGTACTTGGGGTCAACAGTCCAGAGCAACTGAGAGTGCGGAAAAGAGGTAAAGAGACGGGTTCAAGTAGGTTGGAATGGGTGGAGAAAAGTGTCGGGGTACTATGTGAGAGAAGACTATCGGCGGGAATGAAAGGAAAGGTGTACAAGGCAGTGGTGAGACCAGTGATGCTGTATGGACTAGAAACTGTTACAATGACCGAAAAACAGCAGGCAGAACTAGAGGTTGCAGAGATGAAGATGTTGAGGTTCTCTTTGGGAGTGACCAGGATGGATAGGATCAGGAATGAGTCTATCAGAGGAACAGCATATGTTAGATGTTTTGGAGAGAAGGTCAGAGAAGCCAGACTGAGATGGTTCGGTCATGTACAGAGGAGGGATATAGAGTATAATGGTAGACGGATGCTGGAATTGGAGCTGCCTGGCAAGAGGTCTCGAGGAAGACCAAAGAGAAGATTTATGGACATAGTGAGAGAGGATATGAAGGTAGTTGGTGGGAGAGAGGTGGATACGGAGAATAAGGTTAGAAGGAGAGAGTTAATTTGCTGTGGTGACCGCTGAAGGGAAAAGAAAAAGAAGAAGATTATTGATATTGAAATTGAAATTGATATTGCAATCTGCTTTCATCTCAGGCTCTGTTCCAGAGTCATTCCAAATGATTTGATTATTACTCAGCTTTTGCTAAATACATAGGGAAGTTACTCCATCTAAAATATTCCTCTGAAGAAGAACTACTGGACAGCCAAATTTAAATGAATGTTGTCAAATATTATTCAAATATCATCAAATATAATCTCTTTCTGCAATAGTTTGGAAAATTGCTGTCATTTGGCTTGACATCTTAAGCCTGACTTAAAAATACTTATGTTTGGAAACTTATGTTTGGAAAAAAAAAAAAAAAAAAAAAAGCCTTCTTGTGAGAAAATGCTTGCAGTTCAGGTTAATGCGGAGAAAAAGTGTTAAGGAGATTGTAAAAGCAGTGCAAACAAACATCTCCAAACTGGTGGTATTGATGGAAGAAAGAAAAAATCACTCCCTCCTCTTTCAGAAGAAATTAATATTATCTATAATATTCATGTGGTAATGTTGATTCTGACCCAACATGCATTGCCATTTTAACCACTGTCAAACGTGCATCTTTCTTTTTCCCTCTTTCTCCCCAGGGTCAATATGCAAACACTCCCAGCACACCACTCTCCCCTGATTGAATTGGTGGCCAGTCAGCCTTCTGCTGACTACGGCATTGCCTCAACATCAGAAAATTATACTTTGCCGCCACTCTATCTGATGTAGCTATTCAGTTTGTCAATCCTGATATTTAGCCACTGTAACATGCAGCACCTCCTGGCATGCCTGTGACCTTACGGTGCTAGGGGTGAAAGAGCAGAGCAAATGCCACTTTGGGCATGACAAACGACTCCTGTTGACTTCAGACTTCTTTTTTTTTCAAGGAAATGTGTGCCTACTCTATCAACGTAGACAGGCATCCATCCATCCATTGCCTATGGATCGCTTATCTGCGATTGGATCACAGGTGCAGCAGCCGAAGCAGGGGCCCAGACTTCCCACTCCTCAGCCACTTTGCCCAGCCTAGAGTTATAGTGCCTCCATTGTGTCCTGGGTCTTCCCTGGGCCCTCCTTCCGGTTGGACATGCCTGGAAACCTCAACAGTCCAGGAGTCATCTGAACCAGATGCTCGAGCCACTTCCGACTCCTCTCCAAATCTACTCTGAGTCGCTGCGATACATTTCGGTCTGCAAGGTCTGACCGGCGTCCTCCACCACCATCGGAGCCAGCTCACCAACTCAGGTGGCGATCAGTTGAAAGCTGTGCCCCTCTCTTCACCTGAGCGCGCAGACATGTTGCCTCGAGTCCAATGAAACTGCCTAAAGTCGATCTTCGAACTAAGGTCAATATGTCTGAATAAGACGTTTGTTATGGACAGTCCATGACGAGCACAGAAGTTCAGTTATAGAACACCGCTCGGCTTCAGATCGGGGAGGACCATTACACACAATCACGCATTTCCAGGTCTGACTGTTGTTGGTCATGTGAGCATTGAAGTCCCCCAGTAAGACTAAGGAGTCCCTGACAGGAATGCTCTCCAGAAGGAGGGTAGTCTGAACTCCTGTTGGGTGCATAAGCACACAAACCAGTGAGAACCCGTCCCCTGACCTGAAGGCGGAGGGAGGCTACCCTGTTGTCAATCGGGTTGAACCCCAACAAGCAGGCACCTGTCAATGGGGGGACACTCCTCAGTGGAAAAGAGTCCAACATCACAAGACGCCCGGTTCCAGAGCCCGAACCATTTGTAATGGTGAGTCCGGAACCTCTCAGCCTCCCGCACTAGCTCAGGCTCTTTCCCTACCACAGAGGTGACATTCCATATTCCATATCTTGTGCAGCCGCAGATCAGATCACCATGTTAAAATTTACCCACGGGAGTGCATCACGTGACGACAAAGGAATGCACAACTCTGTACTTTTCCATTGACACCCCGCGCGCATTACCAATCACAGACCCCGCGGCTTTGTCCGCAGTGTTGCCCCACACCTCAAGTGCCCACATTCCAAGGGGGTGTAAAACAAGTCTGTATTAGGAAGTAAACCCGCCCGCTGAGGCGATGGTATAAAATGACCGCGCCCCCGTGACTCGGGGCCAGGACCTCCTCACCTGCACATCTGCAGGACGCGTCTCAGCGAATGTCCATAGAGGGTGAACAATCCTGTCGGGAAGACATTCATTCTGGCCCGGGATATCTCCTTAGTGTATTTCCTGACTTTGAATAAACCATTCTTGCTTGATTAATTCCTGACCGTTGTGACGTCTTTCCCTGAATGAGAATCTGAACACACCGGGACAACAAAGCAGGTCCCGTGGCAGGAGCCACAAAAACGGACAAATGGTCCCCCGTTCCAACCACCATCCAGCTTACATCATAGCCGACCCCCATGGCCACTCCTATGGGAGTCCTGTGGATGAGGCCCGGCCACCAGGCACTCGCCATCATGCCCCATCCTCACATCTGGGCAAGGTGAAGTTTTCCGCAATTGGGGTCTTCTATCCTCTTGGTGTCATGAATCCATCAAAACCAAAATAAACATTTACATTTGGTCAAGAAGTGATGGGAAAAAAAAAGTGGAGGGCTTGACAGGTCCTTTCAGTATGTCCCCCTTGCTCTCCTACCCATCCGTCAAATTATACTCAGTTAGCTTCAGCAGCAGTATTCACAGTTCAACAGTACATCACACTAAAGCGAATCCAGTAATTCTTTAGTCAAGGGGGGGAGACATGGGGGTGGGGTGGAGGCTGATGTCTAGGAGCCACAGTTATTCTGGTTAATCCTCCTAGCCTTCGGCCATATTTTAAGTGTAATAGAATCTAGCTTAGAACTAACCTGACATTGCAATAGCACGGTTCGTTTAAAATGTCCAGTTTGATAGCAGGGCCTGTTCTGTCTTTGGACAGAACTGCCAATATTTCTTTCTTGTGTAAAACATAAATGTTACAAAGAATTTTGATGACTGTCTGTTTCAGATCTGCTTCTCCTAATGCATTAAATAATTACTCTCCTTTCTAAGACAACGCACTTAAATATATTGTAAAATCAGGGAAAATAGAAATAAAAACGAGTAGTTTGAACTGTTTTGATATTTTATTTCTTGATGAAATGCATAAATAGATAAATAAAAATATGACTGAATCGGGAAATGAAATTAGAAGATAATAGACAAAAAAAAAAAAAAAAAACTTATATCTATAAAGAGAAGAAATGTAGCCTCAGGGCAGCACTGGCCAGTGTCTACCCGAGCCAGCCTCGAGGGGGGCATGAGGCAGTGTCTCCCTTAGCAGGTTCCAACCCCCGGATACATTTTTCTCCTTTATTTAATCAGGAAAGTCCCATTGAGATTAAAAACCTCTTTTTCAAGGGAAACTGGCCAAAAAATGCAGCGGGTTGCATCAAGAAGGGCATCCGGGGTAAAGCTTTTGCCAAAAACAAACATGTGAATCAATCATAATAACCAGATTATACTGGATAGGTCGAGATCTGGGTTAACAGCCATCGCCATTGGTACCGATGACCTACAGGGAACCACTGGAAACTGAGCTAGGAAACTGTAGGTCAAAGACGGAGAGGAAGAAGGCGTGTTCGGAAGCAGAGAGAGAAGAGGAAAGGCAAGAGTCTGGGACTGAGAGTAGGGACTTTGAAAATTGGGAATATGACAGGGAAAGGTAGAGAGTTGGTCAACATGATGCAGAGAAGGAAAGTGGATATACTGTGTTTCCAGGACACCAAGTGGAAAGGTAGTAAGGCTAGAAGCTTAGAAGAAGGCTTTAAGTTGTACTATCATGGTACTGACAAGAAGAGAAATGGAGTAGGAGTTTGTTGGGAACGTTCTGGAGGTGAAAAGAATGTCATATAGACCTATGAATCTGACACTGGAAATTGAAGCTGTGATGCTCAATGTTATTAGTGGCTATGCCCCACAGGTGGGATGTGAGTTTGAGGAGAAGGAGAAGTTTTGGATTGAGTTAGATGAAGTGATGCAGAATATCACCAGAAATGAGAGAATAGTAATTGGTGCAGACTTCAATGGACATGTTGGTGAAGGCAATAGAGGGGATGAAAAAGTGATGGGCAGATTGGGTATAAAAGATAGGAATGCAGAAGGACAGTTGGTGGTAGATTTTGCACGCAGGAGCACGCAGGTAGACTACATCTTGTATAGACAAGGTAATCGGAAAGAGATATCTGACTGCAAAGGAGTTGTAGGTGAGAGTGTAGCAAGACAGCATAGGATGGTGGATTTTAGGACGACTCTGGTGACAAGGAAGATCAATAGGGCAAAGGCAGAGCAGAGGACAAAGTAGTGGAAGCTGAAAAGGGAGGAGTGTTGTAGGGTTTTCAGGGAGGAGTTGAGAAAGGCTCTGGGTTGTCAGGGAGATCACAGCAAGTGTTATTAGGGAGACAGATAGGAGAGTACTTGGTGTGTCATCTGGAAGGAAAGTAGATAAGGAGACGTGGTGTTGGAATGTGGAAGTGCAGGAGTATATTAAGAGAAAGTTGTTAGCAAAGAAAAAGTTGGACACTGAGAGGACTGAAGGGAACAGACAGGAGTAGGCGTACGATAGGACGTACGATAACCTTTATGCTCGGTTGAACACTAAGGAGGATGAGAATGATCTATACAGGTTGGCAAAACAGAGATAAAGATGGAAAGGATGTACAACAGGTCTGGGTGATTAAGGATAGAGAGGGGAATGTATTGACAGATGCTAGAAGAGTGATGGGAAAATGGAAAGAGTACTTTGAAGAGCTGATGAATGTGGAAAATGAAAGAGAGGCAAGGGTAGATGAGGTGACTACTTTAGACCACAAAGTAGCAGAGAACAGTAAAAGCGAAGTGAGGAAGGCATTGAAGAGGATGAGGAGTGGAAAGGCTGTTGGTCCTGATGATGTACCTCTGGAGGTGTGAAACTGTCTAGGAGAGGCAGCAGTAGAGTTTCTGACTCGATTATTCAACAAGATCTAAGAGAGTGAGAAGATGCCTAAAGAATGGAGACAAAGTGTGATGGTGCCTATTTTTAAGAATAAGGGGGATATTCAGAATTGCGGCAACTATAGAGGGATAAAGTTGATGAGCCGTAAAATGAAGTCATGGGAAAGAGTAGTGGAAAGATGTATGCTTGCTGTGAGACATTGGTGCAGTGTGCTGAAGGGGTAACAGAGAAGTTCAAGCTGGAGGTGGGACTCCATCAGGGATCAGCTCTGAGTCCCTTCTTGTTTGCAGTGGTGATGGACAGACTGGATGAGGGTAGACAGGAGTTGCCATGGACCATGATGTTTAAAGTTGACATTGTGATCAATGGTGAGGGCAGTGAACAGGTTGAATAAAATCTATAGAGTTACAGGTATGCTCTGGAAAGGAGAGGAATGAAAGTTAGTTGCAGCAAGATAGAGTATATGTGTGTGAATGAGAGGAACTCAGGTCGAATGGTGAGGCTCCAGGGAGTGGAGATCGGGAAAATAGAGGATTTCAGGTATTTGGGGTCAACAGTCCTGTGCAACGCAGAGTGTGGAAAAAGGTGAAGAGATGTGTTCAAGTAGGTTGGAATGGGTGGAGAAAAGTGTCAGGGGTACTATGTGAGAGAAGACTATCAGCGGGAATGAAAGGAAAGGTGTACAAGGCAGTGGTGAGACCAGTGATGCTGTATGGACTAGAAACTGTTACAATGACCGAAAGACAGGGGTTAGAACTAGAGGTTGCAGAGATGAAGATGTTGAGGTTCTCTTTGGGAGTGACCAGGATGGATAGGATCAGGAATGAGCCTATCAGAGGAACGGCATATGCTAGATGTTTTGGGGAGGAGGTCAGAGAAGCCAGACTGAGATGGTTCGGTCATGTACAGAGGAGAGATAGAGAATATATTGGTAGACGGATGCTGGAATTGGAGCTGCCAGGCAAGAGGTCTCGAGGAAGACCAAAGAGAACCTTTTGTGGACGTAGTGAGAGATTATATGAAGGTAGTTGGTGTGAGAGAGGAGGATACAGAGAATAGAGTTAGATGGAGAAAGTTGATTCGCTGTGGTGACCCTGAAGGGAAAAGCAGACAGGAGAAGAAGATCTATAAAGAGGACAAAATAAGTATTATGAATTCTAGAATTGCATTCAGTTAGATGGTATAATGAGCCAAACTTCTAATAATAAAGTTAGAGTTTGAGAATTTTGTGTTTTATATGTCAGGGGCATGAAAAGAGTACATCATATCAGACTACTACAACTGCTTGTCTTGATTTGATGATGCACACTTGCATCATTCTACTGTACTAATTTCACTTGTGTTGTTTAGCATCAAATGAATGGAAAGTTGATTGTTTTCCCCATTCAGCTTTAAACAACCAAGATCATCAGATCAATTGATGCCCTGAAACTCTGCAGTTTATTATCATGAGCTGGTTTGTCAGCTCATTTTACTTGAAAAGGGTCTAAACAATATCTATTCCCTGCGAGAAAAAAGTGTATCTCTGCAAATTTCCAGATGGTTAAAGAGAAAGGATTACAGGCTGCTGTGATTTAAAATAAAATCAAATCTGCAGCTGCAGTCAAAATTGGAGTGTCTCAATTGTAGGTATGGGTTAGTGCATGAAATAAATGACATGGACAGTGACAGTGTAATTTCCAGCTTTCTCTGTAAATACTGTATTTTGAGCATTAAAGAACAAGTGCGGCCACCCTATGAGGTTCAACGGGACATAAAGGTTGAGAGTAAATTTCAGTTTTTCCTAACAAAAAGACTATGCATTGCTTTGAAGAATGAGGTTCTACCATATTCTAAATGTCACTTTAACAAATTAGATAAAGCCATTTCATTCCCTATAAATATGACTGTAACAGAGTGGGAGGCCATTTTTGTGCTGAGCCATTTCCTCCCTTTCATTTTTCCTTGAGAGGTTTATGACTTTTTCCAAAGGCTTGAGCAAGGTTTTGTTCTCTCTCGGGCATATTGACTCCGCATATGAGAGTGCCTTGTTAACCCACTCAGCGAGCACACAAGTGTACTTTATTTAATGCATAGAGGTGGCATATTGCCATCTGTTGCACATTTTGATATTATGGTAGGCTTCACTCCAATCTCTTCTATTAAAGGCTGCCAACAACAATCAAACTCCTTCACTCAATCATTATGTTGTGATCAACCTGTGGCAATCTCCCTGCATCTCTTGCTGCCTTTCTCCCTGAAGAAAGATTTGAAGCATTGTCATGAATGTAAATTAAAAAGCAAATGATCTGACAACAGATATTAATTTAGACTTGATCTTTCACCTGCGTCAATCACTAGCTCGTCACATTGTGGCTCTTTGCGAGCAGAGCTGTGAGGGGCATCCTTTCCTACCAAGAATAAGATCCCAGGCCAAATGATCAATTGACCCAAGAAGAGAGAGGCACCCTGACGTTGATATATATCACAATCCCCCTGGAACTAAGCTCGCATTAAGAGGTGGGGTCATTGAGTGTGATTAGGAGAGTAATCTCTGCGTGTTACATTTTCTCTACAGAGTTAAAGCCTGTATTTCAGATGATTTGATTTGATGGTTGCTTTTCAATTTATCCAGCATCAAAAAGTGAAAGTAATTTTCAACCTTGGGTTGTGGCATTTGTTTGAGTTAAAATATACTGATGAAAGTCCGTTCGGTGGTGGACTGAATCTGGACCATCTTCAATGGGTGGCGTTGGAGAGGGTGAGGGACAAACCAGGAGCTATCCTGGACAATCCTTCCCACCCCCTGCACCACGAGCTGTGGCTGGTGTGTAGCTGCCTCAGCCGACGGTTCATCCCACCCCAGTGCAGAACAAAATGCTTCAGACACTCCTTTGTGCCCACAGCCATCAGACTGTACAAAAGCAAAAACTCTGAGGTGCATCTGTACTGCTTCTACAATCTTAATACCTCACCACATTCACTACCTCACCCATTCACATGTCATCCCTTAAATCTGCAGTCTTTCTTATCCTTGTTGGTCCAAGCCCATATGCATCCTGCCTATTTCTGTTTATTCATTCTAATCATTGCTATTGTCACTCTATTTATATTGTCCTTTAGTTCTGGTTATGAATTTTTCACCCCTACTGTTCCTTCACATTGTCCATTATTATCCCTGACGTTGTTGTTGCTGCTACAATCTATTTATTCGTGGATGTCTTGCTATCTTCTTTTTTCTGCCTTTCTATCTATATTTATATTCATATTATTTTTACTTTTTTTCATTTTTCCACATTATAACTGTTACGCTGCTATGACAATTGAATTTCACGGATGGGGATCAATAAATCTTATCTTATCTTATCTTATCTTATCTTATCTTATCTTATCTATTTATACAGTATCCAACTACATCCTTAATATTATGGCCTATGTTGGACACCTGAAGTTGAAGGACTCACAATGCTCTGCAACCCATGCCATGGCAATTGTCAGTGGTTCCCCAACATTTTGCAAACTGCAACTCATCTTGATAGAAGCAAGCGTTCATACCACTGTGAGAAACAGTGTATTTGCTAAAACTGCTGTGCAAACTGCAGGAAAGCCATTAAATGGAAATGAATCATACTTAAATGGACCAGGCCCTGACTTGAAGCTGTTTGGCCATAATCATAGATATAACTACTGTCTAAGATATGATAGCAGAGAGGGAAAGTGTTGAATTTCCCAATGTGAAAAAATACTCTTGCAAACAACACAACAGTCTGGACAATGAATACATATTATATCTGAAATATTAGCACAGTTAATTAACTCCAAATAATGGTTGGGTAAACAGTTCCAGACTATCAGCCACCCGACTCTGAATCAATATGTCAAACTGACAGTAATTTCCTACCATTTCAGATTTAATGGAGGCATTTGCAACTGGCACTGACAATGAACAGAATTATCAACTGGTTTGTAGAAATGAGAAACTAGTGGGAAATGAAACATTTTGACAAAACCTGGGATTCTGAATGTACAGTGGAAATTTGAAAAGTTAACATGCATCTCTCTATGGGGTTGATGGGACACCCAGACTTGTAGCATTAACCATAAATGACAAACTGTGAGGAAAATATGCATTTAATACTCAAAATTCTGCTAGCCGGCGATTCATCCCCTCAAATGTTTTATTAATTACCTATCTCTGCCTGAGGGGTAAATATTTCTTTTAAGGAATCAATCATTCTGCTAGCTAATAACACATCATATGGGCTGTCGGGCTACTGACAGCTTTTCAAAGTTTGCATCCCTGACCAACAGCACCAGGACAGCCATGTGAGAAACAGTATAAAAGGGAACATGTGAGGACTTTTAAATTATCTTTTTCATGTGAGGTTAAAAAATGCAGAGCTGTGGAACACCAATTGCCATGCTACCTCTACACTTGTAGCTCCATGAAAGATGTATCAGTAAACTTCACATATTAGATTGATATACAAGTCAACCAAAATAACAAATTTATCACTCATACAATATAAAAAAACAATGAAATTATCACTTGATGTACTCCAAAGGAATCGCTGGAAAAAATTAAACCAATTTGTCTAATTATAAATTCTTATAAGTTGTTTCTAAAAATACTGCATTTATCCATTCATAGCGACCTCGATCTAGATACTTTTTTGGGAAAAAAGATCCAAAAATGGCTGAACAGAAACAGTAAAAATAAAACTTAAAGATAGCAGTTCATGATTAAACTATGATGATTAAAATGTCCTTTATGTAAAAGCTTTGTGTTTTCAAATAGAAAAGCTGAGCGATGGGAGAAACGTAATCAAGAAGATAAAAAGGTGGAAAAAGGAAAAAATAAACAAATAACAAGGCTTAAAAATGTTGGTGTCCACTCAAAACTGATCTGTATAGCAGGCAGGTAGTTACCCACTGCACAGTGAGAGTTCCATTGACGGTTTGATATAGAAGATGAGGATGCACCAATTCTGTTTTTTTTTCCATTTCAAGACAAATACAGCGTTTAGAAAATTAAATCAAATTTAATATATATCAGACTACATGTTTTTCTATTACAGCTGAAGAAGCCACATGTATGCAGATGTTAATAAAAGTGATGTTTTGCTCACTAAACCCTTGGGAAAATCTCACACACGAGGCAAATCATGATTTTTTTTCATTATATATATATATATAATTAGCTGTGTCGGGTTAGTGACAGAGGGTTGACCTGTAAACCAAGTGTTTACAAGCAATGACGCATCAGTTGTTTACAAGCAATGACGCATCAGTATCTTGGCTGTTGTTGAATTCCATGAATGAGATAGCAGAAAAAAAAATACATGTGCAGCTACAATAAATATTTGACAACCAGCAAATTGTAACACAACGCTTTCCCCCCCTGAGATCTCATCCCTATCAGTGCAGTCAACGTCCAGTAGGACCCACTTAAGCATGAGAAGGACATGAGAAGGACATGTCTTCACACCCATAAATAGGAGGAAAGAATTTGCTGGAGCGCAAGATCAACCCACTCGGGGACTGAACCTTTGGCTGTCCGAGTGTGAAAGGCTGCCCTTCCACTACATCCCCTCTCCTTTCTACAAAAAAACCTCGATCTATTCTTGCTTAGTTTTAGTCACGAATTGAATACAGAGTACGTTGAATGACATTGTTGACGTTTTAATGACAGAATTAATTGAAAAAGATTGTGTCTTTTAGCTTTGACCATTTTAAAGGGCACAACACAAAAACCTGCTGACCTCTTTTCTTAAACAAACAAATCCAAATTGGAACTCATAGCTTTTACAACTAATTGTTATAAAAAAAAGAAAAACATTGTCTTTGGATCATTCTACTTATAACTATCTATCTCTCTTTATGTTATGATGCTAGCTAAATAAAGTCCATCTGCCTTTTGTATTTCAGTGCCTGCTGCAATTCTACCACTTCCATTCTGCTGATATTTCTTACCAATCTGAAATCACTCTCTGTCACTTTGGTACATAGAGAGGCATAAGCACCATGGCAACCACAGAGGGAAAAAGCAAAGTCTTGGTCATTTGCTTGAATAATACAGCTTGCCCTGAAAAAAAAGCTCTTTACCAGAGTGTATTTGGGCAAAAACTGTCTGGCAGATTTCCCTGGCTCAGTTCACACTCCAAACAGTGCTGAAATTGCAGAATAACCACATGGAGCTAACCTTGACTGTGGCTGCCTATGTGGGTGACTGATGGAGGAGTAGAGCAGTGGAAGAGGAAGAGGTCACGAACTGTCCCTCTGGTACTAAATGGATAATTCAACCCAATTCCACCCAATCCCCTGCTGAAATGTGTACAACACTGAACACCGTCAACAACATTACATGCTCTCTCACCTCTTTGGATAAAGAAATGAAATGGTGAGCTGCCTTGACACATACCCCCTCTCTCTTTCTGTTGCTTAGTTTTTGAAGATTTTCTGCTTGTAGCTCTGTATAATCAATCTTCTTCTGCCACGACTCTCGTTTCACAGGTGCTGGTTTCCTAAACATAAAATAATCCAAGAGGGGTTAATCTCCTGGTTTTAATAGAACATATAGTTGGGAAAAAAAAATTACCTTTACCACAACTAGGACAGCTAATAAAAATAAGTTTCTTTTGGAGAATTCAAAACAAAAAAAAAAAAAATTACAGTGTCTCTTGTTTATTCACCAGAGTGCATGTAAGCCTCATAAATTTAGGGCCACTTAATACCTCCTGAAAAAACATTACCAATATGCATTCAATTCATCTGTGTTTCCCACTAAAAAAAATCCCTTTTTTTCCCCACTCAAAACAAACAACATAGACACTCAAAATATTATCACAGCTTACATATAATGATATTAATTAGTTGATTTTCTAACTAGATATCCAACTTGAGTGTCAACTGAAGTGACACTATAGAGTTGTTCAATATTGAAATCCCCAAACCTGCACATGGTGATGGCTAGCCAATCTCAGATTGTGGATGCAGTGTGGCCAACAATATTTCCTGACAGGACTTGAACCCTTTCGCAAGAGGACACCAGACCAAAACACAACCTATCAGTTAGACAAGTAGTACTGTGGCCAATACAGTATACAAAGGACCCAGAACCAAACGGACAAATCTGAAGTACTGATTATATTCTGAAACCTGTGTATAAGCCTACATGTACACATTTTTAAAAGACTGAGTCAAAATCCAAGAATCTGACCATTTTTGTCAATTTCCTTTTTTTTCCTTTTCAAGGTCTTCTCTTGATATTTTCACATTTTTATGAGTAACAGTGCAGCACTAAACTGGTCATTTAGACAAACCCCTCTCTTTTTGTGAAGCCTACCTCTCCCTTGAACCTAGACCACTGCCTCTCAAATAATGGCATGCGCCCCCTGGGGTGTGACCACAGGAAACATGGTCATGGCGTCGCATTAGCTCACATAGCGCACACATAGCACTGAGCAAGAAACGTGAAGTGCAGTGAACAAACCCTCAAGAGACACCATGGAAAATATTTAAAAAGGATGATAAGAAAGTCGGTGAGAGACGGAGATAATGAGACAAACCAAAGTCAGCCGAAAACTATGATGAAGAAATATGACGAAGCGGATGTAACGCTTGGTTTCACAAGTACAGACCGGTGTGTTCACTGTGTCTAAAAATGTCAGTGGACAGCATGAGGACAAATAAATGATTGGATCACCTAAAGATATTACACCCCTATTACGCTGATAAGATGCTCGAGTTATTTCAGCAAAAAGGTACCGAATACTGGCAACAATCATCCTGCTTTGTGAAAAATACTTCAGTAAACCAGCAAGCACTGTTATTTTAGTAAATGTTAATAAAGTTATTATTTGATGCAAGTTGATTTATATTTCTTTCTTTTTATTTTCTTTAATGTTGATAAAGATACAATGTTGCGCAGATGTATGCATACAAAAATGTTATAGATAAATCATTCAAAAGATATGGCGGAGAGTGGGGGTTTGGCAACATGTTTTCTTCTTCCTGGGGGGGGCGGAAAATAATTGACATCCACTAACCAAGACAGACGTTTATTGGTTTTCCTTATATTAGCAGACAAGTCCATCCATCCATCCATCCATCCATCCATCCATTTTCTCCCGCTATTCGAGTCGGGTTGAGCGGGGCAGCAGCCAGAGCAGTGGGGCAGAGACCTCTCTCTCCCCCGCCATATGGTCGAATTCTGGGGGGACCCCAAAGCATTGCCAGGCCAGCCTGGAGACATAGTCTCTCCTCCCAACTGGGTATGCCCAGAATACCTCCGTGTTCAGGAGGCATCCTGACCAGATGCCCGAGTCACCTCATCCTACTCCTCTCTTTCAGAGGAGCAGCAGCTCTAAGCTGAGCTCCTCCCAGATGAACAAACTTCTCTCGGCACTGTTCCCGACATCAATACAATGCTGCAGAGGTATTGCAGCCAGGGCAGTTTGCCTTGGGTGACCCTTCCAGGGCCATAAAGCCCCCGACAACATATTTTAGCTTTCAGTATCTCTGGGACGCACAAACCCCCTGACCACAGTAAGATGGCAGCTCAAGGAGGGGTGGCAGACAAGTGCTATGCAAAAATGTGGCAAGCCAGCCAGGAGAGGTTTTGCTTCTTTTTTTCTGAAGGGTGAACTTTGACTGTTCATTGCTTCCACCATACTTGTGTATATTTATTTCATCTTTAAACACTTAAACACAGCTGTGGTAAAATAGCTTACTATATGGAGATAATAAAGTGCCTAACTCAATGTTTGTTAGTGGTTTGGCCCGTGATGTAGTTGACAATGATGGAGTGCTTAGGCACACTTCAATTGAAAGAGTGGTCAAAGTGGCTAGTGATGATCCTAAGTTCAAAGATAATGGAGTTCACATCACATGGGCCTATTACATTAACAGTGGGTCTTTGCCATGCCTCAGACCCAGCAGTAATCCAGATATAACCCACCACTTTCAACTTCTTCGTGCAGTATGGATGAATGGACATGATGAATGACAACCCAATCATTATGGACCTTCCAGAAAGAGGAAAGGATGGCAGAATAGCTCGGCTTTCACAATGTCATCTCTCCACCTATAAATTCTGTCCATAAAAGTTATGAACAGAATTGGTGACAAAGGGCAGCCCTGGGTCACCAGAAACTGGTCCGACTTATGTCAAAGCTCCGTAACTGATTATACCAAACAGTCTGTGTAACAGGGTTCAGTACCCCATACTCCCTGAGCACCCCGTGTCTCACGGGACACGGTTGAATGCCTTCTCCAGGTACACAAAACACATGTAGACTGGTTGGGCAAACTCCCATGCCCCCTCGAGGACCCTGCCAAGGATATAGAGCTGGTCTACTGTTCCATGACTAGGACGAAACCCCACACTGCTCCTCCTGGATCTGAGGTTCAATGACCCAGTGGACCCTCTTCTCCAGCACTGCTGAATAGACCCTACTAGGGAGGTTGAGGAGTGTGATCCCCCTAATAAATAAAAATAAATGTTAATGCCTTGCTGACAACATTTGTGCTGGAAAATCTCTGAACTCTGCAGAAAGTTTTGACAGCTCAAAGTAGCAGTAAAGCAGAGCTATTAGACATTAAGATACAAGGCAGTCGGTAAGCCATTTCAATTCAGTATCTAGATGTGAGCACTAGGAAAAAAGGTTAATAACACACACATATATGGCCTCGACATGATGCTTTAAGTGTTTCTAATATCTATAATACATTTTGTTTAGCTGCAACCTCAACCTCACTGCTGTGCATTAGATTTGTCTGTAACGTCTTAATCTTCTCCATTCAATTTACACATAAATACCAGCTTACCTCAAACAGGTACTTTGAAAATTTGTTGTGAAATATACAAAATAACATCTAAAAATAATTGTCTTATGGAGATTTTTTATTTTATTTAAATATTCAAATGTTGCTGATATGTGAATTATGACAACTTCAACTAGTAATCTGAAAGCAAACATTTTCAACTCAGGAATTCAAGTGCAGCAGCAAATAGCAGAACAATTGTGATATTAATGTGGCTGCCATGTAAAACAACTTTACTTTTAATCAATGTTTTCAAAAAAACAAAATATTGGAGACAGACATTGTGTTATCCCTCCTTTCTCGCTATAACCAAGCCCTTAATTAAACAGCTTCACTTGAGGGAATCGCTAATTGTGACAGAGGAGTAAATGAGCTTCTCTTTTCCCTGCATTTCACTTGTATTACTAAAAAAAGACCTACTCTCCCTCAACACAAGGAGAGAGACAATAAAAAAATGAGACATTCACCAGACACCACCTGTGGAAAAGGTTCAGGTTTGCCCTGAGCAAAGCTGCCAGTGCTTCATGCTCCAGCAATCTGGCAACCTCTTAAGGGGAGGAACTGTTGTGCAAGATTTCATGCATCTATGTTCCAAATGAATAGGCCATTTTGTAGTGCAGTGGTTAGTGCTTCAGCCTCACTGCATGAAAAACCCTGGTTCGATTCTGACACTGGGATCTTTCTGAATTCATATTTTTTCTCATTTGTGCATTTTTTTTGGGGGGGAGGGCCTGTGTGTCTGTGCTTTTGTTTGTTATTGTCTTTTTAAATATATATATATATATATGTCGTGACAGCATGAGGAAAGATACAAACCAAAATTGACGAAGGATCATTGTGCAAGCAAAACCAAAGGGACAAAAAGCATATATATATATATATATATATAATTCCCAAATCCAAGGCCATATTTATTTATTTACTTTTTTTTTTTCCAAAACTATTCTACCGCCCTATTTTATAATGAAGATCTTGCTTTACTTAACTGATTCTGACATATTTCCTTAAGTCACTTATCATATGTGTGTCAGAAACATGTCAGCAGCGGAAAAAAAAAGCAATTAATTAAATATTGAAAAATTATTTTCCTTTATCATTTGTGAAATTGACTGAATGTCTCTCTCTGTTATCTGAGTTATACAGTATATTATTCTGCTGTGAGCCATACATCATTGAAAATATAATCGTTGTCCATTTTAATGGTGTAGGGCTAAAGGGCTCTCCTGTGGCTGCTAAGAAAATATATAATTTGTTATGGAGAATAGAGTGCCAGAGTTTTAGAATACAGTAGCTTTTACTGCCTGGCTACCATCCCACCCAATGAAATGAACATCCCTGCTAATTACATTGTTTTTTTTTTTTTTTTTAAGCTGGATTCCTTACTTCGTCTTCTGGGTCAGTGGCTAATCCTTTATGCTCCCTTTCTCAGAGAATGAAACGTGTTGAGCAAATGTTAATGAAAACATCACATAATACTCCTCTTAAAACTAACTGTATGCGGGCAGGCAAAAAAATAAAAAGATTAGCCAATGAATAGAAACTAGAGTATAGATCATTCCTGATTGAAAAATTAAGCAGAAGAACAGGTGATGGAAAACATAAAATTCTTACAAAGAAAAATCAAGAATGAACCAGGAACAAATGGGTAACAAAAAATAAAGTAGACCATGAACTTGCAAATCTGCAAATCAACAGTCCAACTAAGGGAGTGACTTCATGGCAACTCCATGGTATTTTGTTGCACTGAACTGCAGAAGACTAAGCTCTCATCTGTCATAAGCTTATCGAGCAAAAATTTTCTATTTGAAGACGATCAAAGCTGCAAAGAGGAGAGTGTCAACCAAAGTTGCATTGTGAAGCAAACCAAGAGACACAGCGCGAACAACAGTGACAATGAGCTGCACTTTTTGTCATCAGCTGTTCATTGTAGACTCACGGACGACTATGTTGACTGACTGGGTGTTCATCTGTTCTTGTCCCTTGGAACGTTTTGTAAACTAACATCACTCCCTTTGTTTTCCTTGGACCAAATGTTGCACCCAAAAGCAGAACAATGTGGCATTTTTAAAATATTCTATCGAGTGAAAGTTTACGCTAGTGGAAAACCAAAGTTAACACAATGCAACCAACTTACATAATCGACCCAGCATGCACTGTGATAAATAATGGCTATGCCCATGAGCTAAATATGTGTTGTAAACTGTGATTTTTTAAGAAATAACAATTCTCCATGCTTTTTTTTAACAATAATTCTAGTATGAGACAAACATTAAAGAGTATTTATGACAATTTAAATGCTATCCTCCCTCATAGGAGGACAGTTTCAAATTTAAATCCAGATTTCTGTCACAACAACCAACAAGACAACCAAACTTTCTCAATATGTGTTATATTTTATTTTATTCATCCTCGAGCTGCCACCGTATCTTCATGGTGTCTCCAAATGATCAACAGAGCCAAGTTGTTGCCATTTCTAGAGTTACTCAGGTTGTGTTTACCCCAAAAATAATCACAAATGACGATAAACATGGATGGGTCTCAGGAGGTTCAAGGTCTTAGTGTTTCCCAATTTTGCTGGTGTCACTGACCTGAGGCTGTATACAGATAGTGTGTCCAACATTTCGGTGCTGCATGGGTTTGTAAATACAGCTGAAATGACAAAAATCCTAAAGTAGATTAAGGAGCTAAAACATGGCTATTTAAATGTGTTGTTTTCAACAATTTCACCCTCTTTGAGTGCCTTCTCATTACATGAACACATTTTGCCAATGACTGAAATTGTTAGACCTCAGAAGCAAGGAATACCAAGAAGTGAAAAGTTAACTTAATCTCTTTTGCAAGTATTTCGACCTCAGTTATTCATATATTTATTACAAGAATCACACCCAGTAATTAATTTCCTTGAGGGAATGCAGGATCTTTGGCACAGAAATGCAAGGCAGCAGCTATGTTTAGGCCTAATGAGGCAAAAAAAAAAAAACAAAAAAAAACACTGTTCTCTGTTTGCGTTCCATTTTAATAAAATTGAAAGTGTTTGCTTGGGTTTTAATGTGAGTAGGTTAGTAAAAAATGCATTGCATTGATAAAAAATGCATGGATAATAAAAGATCCAACGTGATGAAGTTCCTCTTCATACCCTGCTCCATAATTATGCAATTAAACACTTGGGGACAACTAAGTTCCCTGTAAAGGTTTCAAGTCTTGAGACATGAATATAATGAACTAAGTGCAATACCTCCACAGGCATGCTTCCGATTTGTTTTACAGTGAAAGGCATTACTAATGTCTACCATCAGCTAATTAAGATTGTGTAATGTCACAAATGGTTATTTAGTTGCAAAATGTATGTCCAGTGCTACTAATAAACAAATGATAATGTATTTTAAAAACTTAGATAACTGCCCGCTATTTACATGACTCCCCTGTCTGCTTTTAAATAATTTACTTTCAAATTATGAAGGAAAAGATTTCTGGCTCTCACAGACCTGTAACTTCTTTTTTAAGAGGCTCCTCTGTCATCCACACGTTACTTGTATTAATGGCAACTGTTTGAACTGATTATCAGTACAAAAGACACCTTTCCAAAAACTCAAATAGTCAGACTCAAAAACTCCCCTATGGCCAAGACCAGAGAGCTGTCAAAGGACACCAGAAACAAAACTATCGATCTGCACCAGAATGGGAAGACTGAATCTGCAATAGATTGGTGTGAAGAAATCAACTGTGAGAGCAATTAGAAAAAAATGTAAAACATACAAGACCACTGATAATCTCCCTCAGTCTGGGGCTCTGTGCAAGATATCACCAGGTGGGCTCAAAATTTTCACAAGAATAGTGAGCAGAAATCCCAGAAGCACATGGGGGACCTAGTGAAGGACCTGCAGAGACCTGGGACCAAAGTAACAAAGGCTACCATCAGTAACACACTATGCCGCCAGGGACTCAGATCCTGCAGTGCCAGACGTGTCCCTGTGCTTAAGCCAGTACATGTCCAGGCCCATCTGAAGTTTGCTAAGAGCTTTTGGATGATCCAGAAGAGGATTGTGAGAATATAGTATAGATACAGGAAACCAAAGTAGAACTTTTTGGTACAAACTCAACTTGTTGTGTTTGGAGGAGAAAGAATGCTGCGTTGCATCCAAATAATACCATACCTTCTGTGAAGCACGGGGGTGAAAACCTCATGGTTTGAGGCTGTTTTTCTGCAAATGGATCAGTTGTCCTGGTCCAGGACGACTGATCAGTGTAAAGGAAAAAATGAATGGGGCAATGTATGGTGAGATTGTGAGTGGAAAACCTCCTTCCATCAGCAAGGGCATTGAAGATGAAACGGGCCTGGTCTTTCAGCATGACAATGATACCAAACACACCGCACATGCAACAAAGGAGTGGCTTCATAAGAAGCATTTCAAGGTCCTGGAGTGGCCTAGCCAGTCTCCAGATCTCAACCCCATAGAAAATCTTTGGAGGGAGTTGAAAGTCTGTGTTGCCCAGTGACAGCCCCAAAACATCACTGCTTTAGATATCTGCATGGAGAAATCGGCTAAAATACCAACAGTGTGTGGAAGACTTGAAGAAAACATTTAACCTCTGTCATTGCCCACAAAGGGAATATAAAAACGTGTTGATGAACTTTTGTTATTGACCAAATACTTATTTTCCACCATAATTTGCAAATAAATTTAACGATCAGACAATGTGATTTTCTGTTTCTAAGAGTTGAAGTGTACCTATGATGAAAATTACAGGTCTCCCTCATCCTTAAGTGTGAGAACTTGCACAATTAGTGGCTGACTAAATACTTTATTTTTTACCCCACTGTATATATCCTTTTCCCAATCACATATGTTTTATCATTTATAATGTATAATACAAATAGGTTTTGTGAAAAAGGGTTGATTCCTTTTGTTGGCTGACTACCTTGTGAGATGAAATAGTAGTTGCAATTTTTTAACATGACACACCTGTAAATAAAAGTACCACCTTACATATAATGAGGTGAGTTTGATTTTATAGTGCAAGGTTAAAAAATAAAGCTCTGTAGGGCTGCATTCAATGTCGTCATTGAGTGAAAAATTGTGTTTAGGAATGGGCTCCATAAATTATTAGAAGGATAAAACTGATGGGTTTTATTTGCGAACTGATGCAAAACATTCAACAAATGGCTGAAATGTTCAGTGTGTGGGTCATAAAACTTGACTCCTTGTTCCTCAAATACTACTTGAATTTAAATCTTGACCTAATAGTATAATAAAAAGGATGCTTTGGACTACTCTTCAAAGTAGTAGCATTCTGCACCGCCATTTTTCTGAAGCATATTCTTCTATTACCTTACCATTCAAGTCTAGATAATTCTCTTGTGCAGTTACTGTGTAAAAACTCAAAGGATAGAATGTCATAGTTTATCTTTGCTGCATCTCAGTTGTCGTAGCCTTGGCAGTGGCCCACCGTGATGACATGAGAGATGTGTGTTAAAGTCCCTTTGGATATAATGAATCAAATTATATTTGGCTCTGCAGTTGCACAATATTGCAGGACATTTCTCTCCCCTTCACATTTCAATGCTTTCTGGGATTTCATCCCTTACAAGAAAGAGCGACAAAAAAACGACAACACAGATGGTGCATTGGAACTGATGTGCTCTGGAGTAAATAAGCCAGGAACATGTGGGCCTGACCTATTGCCAAAGTGCACTTCTGTGAAGAGGAAAATTCATGTAACCTTTGTCTGCGTTGTAGGGCTTGAATCCATGTCTCCCAGAGGCGGCAGTCAGATGTTATTCTAAACTTGCCGCAGAAAACACCATTGAAACTAAAAGGCCTGAAACATGTGCCAACATGGCATTAAGTTTTAATTGTAAAAGCTATTTAGTGTCACACATTTGGACTCTTTCGGACTTATGGACAGCAGCTCCGGGATTTTAAAAGTCATTGCAATTAGTTCATGTTCCTTTCAAAGCCATCATTGGCCTTGACATGGCAGCTAAATGCTGAACAGCTTCTTTGAATGTCTGGAGCCTTGTCTAAAAACCCGATCATACATATTTGTTTATTAGACGTTTACACAGGATGTTAAAAAAAGGACACTGTTTTAAAGCAATACAGAAGAAGAAATATAACTTGCATACGGGGTATCTGAGTTAGTTTTACAAACCTTACACTGCTAACACAGTGTTTCAAATGAAATGTTTTCTTCGAGTAAGGCTTACCTATGAGCAACTCTCACATTTGATGCAGTTTATGACCAAGACTGACCCTTTTCGGGCAGACATCACAATTAATGTTGGCCACAGAGTTTTTTTTAAGTTGTGCTTTCTTTTGTTTCATATTATCTTATGGCTGGGAGATGTGGATGCATCCATCTTCTAGACAAACATGAAGGAATCAATAACCAGTTTTAACATATCTATCTAAATAATTTATCCATTTGGTTTGTCTATAAATGGGCAACCCTAACCCTTCAAGGAACATATTTTACATGCTGTTTAGACTCTCAGGTTGGGAGAAGCAGCTACCCAGCTAGCCATGCCACAGGTTGAGGTTGCTCAGCAGGAGGAATGCAGGAATCGAGCCAACTGTTTGGTTCAAAGATGACTGCTCTTATGCCTTGAGTAGGGGTGAGATGCAATCAATTGATGCTGCTATATATGAAAATAAATTTTGTTGAAACTTTGTGTTCAAACAGTATTTAATAATAGCATGTAAACCGCCTACACAAACACAACTTTTGATTTGTTTCTATCTCTCCTTAAAAAGTATGTTTTATTATTTATGTTTATTGTGTAGTGGATGTCAAACTCAAAATCTACCCATTAATATGGCCATGTGACATGGGCACCCCATTGGGGTGGAATATGATTTGGATGACTTGATCACATCGGTCCTCTTGGTTTGACAGATTTTTGTTCGACATATTGAATCCAAAATGACGAACGTGATGTCAAGTCGTATGAAAATTACGAAAAGTGAATTGTTTGAGTGAATTTCAGTCATTTTCAAACTTCCACCTACACTCGACATTAATGATGATAATAGTAAAGATAAGAAAAAACAAAAAGTACCAGTGGGTCACAATTAAATTATTCTTGGGTTATCAGTCAAAATGTAGAAAAGGTCTCTAAACAGAGGAGGGGGCCTGAGACACATACAATGCTGTACTGGGATCAATACCAAGACGGATAAACACACATGGACCAGGACCATCCGCACCTTCCAAACAACCCGGCAAGATCCACCAACAAAGCAAGTCCCAGAAACTTCAATATGAGCCTCAGTCCATGTGATCCAACAGATTTGACTCCATTGTTGGCTTCACCTTTTCACATTCTGATCCAGGTTAATCCCCAAAAGCTAAACCTTTGTTCCCACCTTACTTTGTTCCCCCATTAGCACAACAGATCCCTTTAACCTAGTTTCTGATGATGAGCTCTCCCGTTTGCATAACAAGCAATCATAAACTAGACCTGACCCCAACCCTGGCATTTATATTGGAAACTCCCCACAGGCCGTTAGAACTTAAGAAGCGTTTAGGACAGGGGTCGGCAACCCGCGGCTTCGGAGCCGCACGCAGCTCTTTTATCCTTACACTGTAGCTCCGAGTGGCTTGGGAAAATCAATTCTAAGCATTTAATTGAAGTGTGTTTTATTTGTGTTAGTTCTTTTTTTAATTTTAGTTATAAATTGGAAGATTATTGTGATCTTGAAATATTAAAATAAAATTATATCTATTATTTTTTGGCACTCAAAATGAACTTCACACTCCCGGAAGCCAGTATACCTGCCAAAACACCGTCAATCTGTCCATCTGTCGAGACTTTCAACACCGGGTAGGCGAAATATGGAGAAATGTAAGAAAAGAAAAATATATTAAGAAAATAGAACATTTAATGTTGCCTGGGCAGATTCATTTGCATTTACCTCTGACGAGAGTGGCCTACCAGTATGCCTAATTTGTGGAGAAAAACTGGCTAACAATAAAAGTAAAATGTCGCAAGACATTTCAAAAACACAGAGCCTTTGCTGAAAAATATCCAGAGGGAGAAGAGAGAAAGAAAGCTGTTTCGGAATTAATGCGGAAGGCTGATCTGAGGAAGAATCAATTACAGATGTGGGTGAAATCTGCAAATTCAATTGAAATTTTGCAGAATTCAGAGAGATGCCTATATCTCAAGACTGTTATGTAATAATTCCTGTCATTTTTATGGCAAAAAATATCATAAATGTTGAATCAGGGGAAATCCTGAGGTTCATTAACATCATGGATTGTGAACACAAAAACTAAACTGCTCAGTAAACAGAACACCAGATTAGTGCATTGTGTCTGTGCGATAATAATTTTGGTGAATTGGAACACAGTTTTTTGTTGTTGTTTTTTTTTTTTTTTGTTTGTTTGTTTTCCTTTTTTGTTCGTTTTTCCATAGATGTTCTGCACTATATGTCTGCAATATGGTTAATTTTAATGGGTAATTGCAAAAAAAAAAAAAAAAATGTCACAAAGTAGTTGCTGGTTTTATAATAGATATTTCCAAAACTAAGAATATTGCCAAATTAAAACTGCTAGCACTAAATGGATCGGGATTTTTTCCATAGTGTCCTATTAGGAGTAAATCAGATAATGAAGCAGGATTTGTTTCTTGATTTTAATTGGATCCGTCTGTTTGTTGCGTCCTCTTTTAACATCAACACACACTGGGGTATTTCAGTAAATTATCTCTGTGGATGTTTAAATTTGATCCATTTCGTTTGAGGTTTTTCTCCAGAAACTTCATGTACTTTCATAATCACTGTCCTATCACAAGTTTTAAATGAGAAAATATTCTATCCCACTATGTTTTACTGCGTCAACTGTCAAGAGTACCAACTGCTTAGTCAAACAATGTTTTCAACTTGTAAGATGAGCCTCTAACCATTGAGGGTGAAACTCATGCCAGCATTGTACCAAACTGCTGGATTTATTTTGCATTGGGAATTTTTGTCTACCTTCTTGTATGACCAGATCTTCTTCATTCAAATGGATCTATCTTCCATTGTCAATCTATTCCTGATATGTGATTAGGAGACAATATAGAAAGGATTTGTTTTGCTTCTTGTTGATTCTCAAATCTAAACCAGAATTGCTACATCACATCATCATCAGCAGATTTGATGGAAACCTGGCATTACAATTCGGTCCCAAGGGGCGTAGTGAATCAAGAAATAGGAAGTGAGGTGTAGTTGCCAAATAAGATAGTGGTCGTCGAAATTGTTGTAGTGTATCACAATTAGGATCATAAACTATCACTTCTTTGTTGATCCATAACCATTTCTTGCAAAAATGTGTCAGACTTAAAGCTCACATTTAGTCCTGAGGGAAGCTGTGTTCCCTGCTACCTGTGCTGTCATATCTGTCTTTAACACTGTCTGTAGCACAGACTCTGGACCAAATGTTTGGGTCTTGAACTCTTGAACTCTTAAACTCAAACATTCATATACAAGACAGCAACCATTGTTATGTCTCACTGCTTGACCAAATCCGGCACGTTTGATGTTACTCAATGTGAATGAATATATTGCTTTTTGAATTGACTCAAGTTACAATGAATTATACACTGCAAATATGCTTCTTCATGTTCTCCAGCTCCATTGAGGGTTCACTGTCACTTCCAATTTGCCATCCGCTCTTGACATTGACCTATTTCCGACTTGTCTCCCATACTGCTGTGGCCTCCAGTGTTGAGCTGACCCAGTAACCTCATGCAACACCTGACCATTAGCCCCCGAGGAGCTGAACAAAGGGTCAAGGTTCAAATTAATAAAATAATTTTAGGATGGCAGTAAACAAGTATAGCATTTTCTGCAGAAGATGTTACAATTGGACGGAAAGGAAGAGAGATGAAGTGGAAGCACCTGTTTTCAACATTTGTATCCATTAAACATCCACAAGGTGCAAAATAGATTTTGTGTTTAACACAGGAAGTCTTTTTTCTTGATACTTTTCACCTTCAAATACCTTTCATTGTATGGTTTCCATATTTATTTTTAATTTACTTTATGCAGTGTGTGTTTCTTGCTTTTAATTATATCTATTTATTTTTGTTTCGTGCAACTGAACTGTTGACCTCTCAATTAGATGATTCTTCAATGGGGCTGGGTAAGGCACATTTTTAACCAATAATCAGTAGTCGTATTGTAGGTTTTATAGTCAAAAGTGTCAGTCTGTGGGGGCCTTCAACCATCTGAATGAAAAATAGGTTGTAATTATATTTTGTTTTTACAGTCTGTAAAATACATGTTAAATACAGTCTATACATGTTAAATAATCAACAGTAAAGATCAGTGGGACCCAAGTTCTGAGCTTATGAGTGTCGATTAGCCTTTGTATGTAATAAAAACAATTAAAAAAAAAAGAAAACTCGTGTAAAGGATTTGATTATTTTTAAATGAAATATAATTTCTCCCCTTTTTTCTCATGTGTCTGTTATCAGTCAGCACACATACACACACACACACACACACAAACACACAAACACACACACGCAAACACACACACACACACACACACACACACATAAACACACACACATTCAAACAAAAAAAAAAAGGAATTCATGCATATTTAGATAATCCTCCCTTGTTCCGTCCAGAACATGTGTGCTCTATTCTATCAGGCAACCTCACTTTCAGCTTGGATACTAGCAAAAACAAAAGAAACTAAAAATAAAAATAACCCAGAGAGTTCTGAAGGTCAGATTATGCAAATTAAAGCAGAGAGACTGCGATGCTAAATCTTGCAAGGTATTTTCCTTTTTGCTTATTTATTCAATCATTTATTTATTTAAACATATTGTTTGTATTGTATTGTTTGTTTATTTGAATATCAATCCATCCATTATCTTCTGCTTATTGTACTTGGACCAGTCGCCTGTCAATCGCACCCATTCACTCACTCATTCGGTCAAAAAACATGTAGTAAGTTATCTTATTAATAATCTTAATGTTATGTATTGTGATCTGGTTATAAAAGCAGGACAAGGAATATATTTCTTTATTCAAACACTTGAATTCTTAACCAGTTGTTTACTGTCAAAGTTCCTTGCATCTGAGCTCAATGGAACCACGATGAAAATTATCTTTAATACAAATGCCTGAACTTGTTAGAGGTCATGAGACACATAGCAGCTTTTCTTAGAAAATTGAGGTTTAGGCCAAATTCTATCAAGCGTGATGGGCCTTGTCAGGCAATTGTCATGTATTCAGCTCAGATGATCTGGGAGAGAGTATTAAAAGTGCTTTTTGTCACTGGATCTGGATTCTATCTAGAAATCTATCATGAACTCTCCATCCGCACTGTTCAAATGTGATAGGCCTATTTCCAGCTGGGTTGCAGAAATCTCTGAGAGGGTAGAAAGGCTGTAAGAAAGGAAAGCACTTCAGTGAAAGCCCTTAGTTTATCATGACCTTCCGTGTGGCAATATCAGCACTTGCAATACTTTGGTTTAGTCACAGGGGACACATACAGGCAAGGGCACTCTGAAATGATCTTTCAGTGCCATCATGGGGATGTCTTAAGTCACCAGATGAATTGATGAGACAAACTCACGATGTAACATAACAATGGCATTCTTCCGTGCCAGTTCATCACCTCTGGCCTCGTAGAAGTGCAGTGACAGGGCGTGAAAATGGAAGATTTACGCACTCAGAGCTCACAAGGAGCTGAAATATAATATTGCAATGACATGTAAGCAGTCATTTACAGACACCTGTACATTTGCACATTATCAAGGTCGGCTCACAGCACAGTAATTAGAATTCATTCACTGCAGTCTCCTGCTTGAGACACCAGCTTATACACATTACATGTCGATATTAAGGAAACTAAACCTCAATATGTAAATAGATAAAAGTTCATACTCAACATATGAACTCAACAATAGCCCTATTCTGCGTCTATTAACCATCGCAGTGTTTTGCTGCTAGGCTTTTTTGTCTCATTTTGTAATTTAATTAAATCTGTAAACATACAGTCACAAAATCCCCTATCCACGTTCAAGGCCTCTCTATCAACAGTACAAACGTAATTGTGTTTGGGGTCTTAGCTTTAGGGCTTCTATGCCAGCTTTTAATGTTTCCCATTGTTATGTAGGCCAAACAAAATGGATGTTCCTCAGAGAGCTTTGGCAGAGACAGAATGCAAGTCCCCAGGCCCTGAATCTTAAAGACTTGGAAATAAATATATTATGCCATCTCTTCATTAATTGCAGCACGGATCCCATAGTGCCTTTAAGTGTGTGCGTGCTGGAATGCAAGGGCTGTTTATGTGTGAATATTTGATAGTAAAACCATTTCAGGGTCATGACATTTTTCAATGAGTTCAATGTTTCATGAGCAGATATGATGAATTAAATCATAGGCAGAATCAGATCAAAATACTGACCGTTGGGGATTCTCATGAACAATAGTGTTGACATGTGACAATATGCAGCTACTGGGATTAATCTTTTACATGTTTTTCAAGATACTTGACCGAAGTGACAACTTAAATATCAAGATGGCAATGTCCGTCCTTCATTCTGAAGAAGTACTCCTTCTTTCGGGGATCAAACTTCAGTTTCATGCTTAGGATGACACATGGCCACAAACAGGGTGATAAAAGAAATGTTGATGTGAAGAATTATTCGGTTTTCCTTCAGTTTTTGTAAAAAAACTCCTTTATAATTCATTCTGATCCAAGGATAGTACACTGTAACACAGAGGTGGGCAATAATTTTGGCTGGTGGGACACATTTCTCATTTAAATTTAATGTGTGGGCCAACTAGGTATCATGGAAATTGAACAAAATGAAAATGTAATTTTTTGGCATTTTATTTCAACTTTAAAATCATCAATGGTCATATAAATGTACTGACATTATTTTGTATGTAATCCCCCATACAAAATTTAAACTTTCACCCATACATTTTTTTCCCCAAAAAAGCGAAAAAAAATGAGGAGTTTTGAAGGTCAATGTTGAATGACAAATTCTTATTAGAATATTCAGAGAAAATAGTTTGGCAGGAAAGCATCATGACTTTTCATTCTATCTTAGTACCCCTGGCATGCAGGAATCATGCATATGGTAAAAGGTGTTGTTAGGAAGTCAGTTATTCGTTGCCACACTGATATAGAAAACTTCATATAGAAAAACAGGCTCTTTTATACAATTAATTTTAAAATGCGAAAATTGAAAAACATGTAAACAAAAAAAAACAGTAATTGATCTCTGGATGAATTTTGGTTTACACCTGTTAAATAGACTCAGTTTTATCTATAGGGAAGCCTAAACTTGATATATCATGGATCAAAAGATGGATCAGCGAGTCTGTCTAATTCAAAAAGATCCCTGTCACTTTATTCCTTCTTTAAGGTCCAAATTCAATGTTTGTTGCTTGAAGGGAAGACTCACACTGGTATCCCTATCTTATGGATACACCACTTGCTCCTGCTGAGTCATATCAGATTGGTTCTGTTTAACTACCACTGGACAGCTTTAGAGTGGGATATTCCTTGTTTGACCAATATATAGCCACAGAAATATTACTAGACATTGTTAAATTGCTTGAGAGATACCTTATCATTGCCATGAAACAGTCTAATGGGAAGATTTTAGAACAGTGGAAGTACAGTTCCAGTGCTTAAATTTGTAAGAGAAAAATGTGAATAAAGTTAAAGTGTTAAGTAACTGTTATAGACCTTCAGACACTCAGTAGTTCCTTTCTTCTTATTTACCTGAAGGCTTGACAAAAAACAGCCCCTTGGGTGTTAAACAACAAACAGCAACTTTATACAAAACATAGAGATTCAAGGAATCTGTTTGGCAATGAGACTAGACAGATAATGTCTGGTCTGGGGGTTCTTTGAAAGGGATCAAGGAAGGTGGAATCGGGATTTATTAATCCCCCATGGATTGTAGGATGACTCGGGTGTCAAGGAAGATCAAGAGGACAAAGGCAGAGCAGAGGATAATTTGGTGGAAGCTGAAAAAGGGAGGAGTGTTGTATGGTTTTCAGGGAGGAGTTGAGAAAGGCTCTGGGTGGTCAGGGAGAGCTTCCAGACGATTGGACAACTACAGTTAGTGTTATCAGGGCGACGAATAGGAGAGTAGTTGGTGTGTCATCTTGAAGGAAAAAAGATAGGCAGACTTAGTGGCGGAATGAGGAAGTACAGGAGTACATTCAGAGAAAGCGGTTAGCAAAGAAGAAGTGTGATACTGGGAGGACTGACGAGAACAGACAGGAATACAGGGAGATACGACATAAAGTAAAGATAGAGGTAGTAAAGGCAAAACAAAGGGTGTACAATGATCGGTATCCTCGGTTGGACAATGAGGAGAGAGAGAATGATCTATACAGGTTGGCAAAACATAGAGATAAAGATGAAAAGGATGTACAACAAGTCTGGGGGATTAAGGATGGGAAGGGAAATGTATTGACAGATGTTAAAAGAGTGATGGAAGATGGAAAGAGTACTTTGAAGAGCTGATGAATGTGGAAAATGAAAGAGAGGCAAGGGTAGAAGACGTGACTATTGTAGACCAAAAAGTAGCACAGATTAGTAAAAGTGCAGTGAGGAAGACATTGAAGAGATTGAACAGTGGAAAGGCAGTCGGCCCTGATGATATACATGTGGAGGTAAGGAAGTGTCTAGGAGAGGCGGCGGTAAAGTTTCTAACCTGATTATTCAACGGGATCTTAGAGAGTGAGAAGATGCCTGAAAAATGGAGACGAAGTGTGATGGTGCCTATTCTTAAGAATAAGGGGGATGTGCAGAATTGCAGCAGTAGTATGGCTTCATGCCTAGAAGTACTACAGATCCAGTATTTGCTTTGATAATTCTAATAGAGAGGTACAGAGAAGGCCAGAGGGAGCTGCACTGTGTTTTTGTAGACCTAGAAAAAGCATATGACAGGGTGCCAAGAGAGGAGCTATGGTATTGTATAAGGAAGTCTGGAGTGGCAGAGAAGTATGTTAGACTGGTGCAGGACATGTATGCTAGCTGTGAGACAGTGGTAAAGTGTGCTGTAGGGGTAACAGAGAAGTTCAAGGTGGAGGTATGACTGAGGACATCAGAGATCAGCTCTGAGCCCCTTCCTGTCAGCAATGGTGATGCAAAGGCTGACAGATGAGTTTAGACAGGAATCTCTCTGGACCATGATGTTGGTAGATGACTTTGTGATCTGTAGTAAGAACAGAGAACAGGTTGAGGAAAATCTAGAGAGGTGGAGGTGTGCGCTGGAAAGGAGAAGAATGAAAGTTCGTTGCAGCAAGACAGAGTATATGTGTGTGAATGAGAGGAACTCAGATGGAACGGTGAGGCTCCAGGGAGTGGAGATCAAGAAGTTGGAGGATATCAGGTACTTGGGGTCAACAGTCCAGAGTAACGGAGAGTGTGGAAAAGAAGTGAAGAGATGGGTTTAAGCAAGTTGGAATGGTTGAAGAAAAGTGTCAGGGGTACAATGCGATAGAGGACTATCAGCCAGAATGAAAGGAAAGGTGTACAAGACAGTAGTGAGACCAACGATGCTGTATGGACTGAAAACAGTTACAATCACGCAAAGACAGGAGGCAGAGCTAGAAGTTACAGAGATGAAGATGCTGAGGTTCTCTTTGGGAGTGTCCAGGATGGATAGGATCAGGAATGAGTCTATCAGAGGAACAGCACATGTTAGATGTTTTGGAGAGAAGGTCAGAGAAGCCAGACTGAGATGGTTCAGTCACGTTCAGCGGAGGGATAGTGAATGTATTGGTAGATGGATGCTGGAATTGGAGCTGCCAGGCAAGCGGTCTTGCGGAAGACCAAAGAGAAGCTTTATAGACGTAGTGAGAGAAGATATCAAGGTAGTTGGTGTAAGAGAGGAGGATACAGAGAATAGGGTTAGATGGAGAAGTTTGATCATTTGATTTGCTGTGGCGACCCCTGAAGGGAAAAGTCGAAAGGAGAAGAAGATGACAGAATGGTCATTTATTTATTAATTTCTATTCTTTTTTTTCAACTAATGGCAGGACTTGACCATCTTGTCACATAAAAATGAGATAAAATTCATAGTTTGTGCATTCTAGTGATCCTAGGCTAAGCTTCTCGGGGGGCTTTCTGCTTACCGAAAGCAAATGGGTCCAGTGAGGGACCAGACAAAGTGAACTAGACAGAAGACCCCTCGTGATGACCCCTCGATGATTCTGGAAGTGATTAGTCAGACCTTTTGGTGGGGCTCAATGCCAAGTGCCCGGAAGCTGGGACCTTTTAGCCTTCTGGATGGCATCAAAAGACAATTTGGGTCCCCCTTACAGTTGATTCACCATCCATAGGAAGGGGTCAAGGGGGTCGGATGCAGTTTGCGCTGGGTGGTGACCAAAGCTTGGCGATGGGGAAGGAATATGAGCTGGTGTGCCAGGCAGAGAGGCTCCCTCTTGATCAGGGGTGGGCAGACTTTTTGGCTCTGGGGCCGCATTGACATCTAAAATTTGACAGACGGGCCGTGGCAGCACAATATATGATACATGTAAAAAAAAAAAGCATTTGTTAAAAGTACATATCAGACTTGTCTGACATTTGTCTGAAAGTTGTCTGACATTTGCTTTGATAATAAAACCACATTGGTTTTGAAGACTCTGACGTTTGCTTGCATTTCATGCACAAACTGGTTTTTCCCTTGTAGCTTCACGTCCAGCACATTCATGTGTGTCAGTACGTCCACAGTAAAGGCTAAATCACAAAGCCAATCTGTGTCATTCAGCTCAGGAACATTCTCCAAAAAGTAGCTCCAAAAAGGAAATAATTTCCTGTTTGAGGTCCCACATTCATTGATCCAATCATTCAATCATCCACATCAAGTATGAATTCTGTACCAATCTCTGGCAGGCCAGATTAAAAAGACCAACCGGGCCAGATGTGGCCCACGGGCCGTAGTTTGCCAACCCCTGCGCTAGATATAGTTAGACTCACTCGCAGCCTTCCTCTTCCTTGAAGATTACACCTCTAACTTTGGCAATGACAGAGACCTGTAAGGGTGTGATTGGGAGTTCCCCGACCTGTAAGGGCGTGATTGGGAGTTCCCCTCCAGGTCTGAGATGAAAGGCTACCCAAAGTGGAGGAGTAAAGTATTTTGGGATCTTGTTCATGAGTGAGGGAAAAATGGAGAGGGGGAGCGGCAGGCAGATCGGTGCTGCACGATAGGCTAAGGAACTTTGTCACCCGAGGGGGGCTCAGAGTAGAGCTACTGCTCCTCCACATCAAGAGGAGCCAGATGAGTAAGCTCAGGCATCTTGTCAGGATGCCTATTGTAGACCTCTGGTGAGGTGTTCTGAGCATGACCCACTATGTCTCTTGACCGGCCTGGGATAACCTCAGGATTCCCCCTGGAAGAGCTAAACCAAGTTGCGGGGGGAGAGTTTCCATCTGCTTTGGGTGCTGCCACATGCTATAATAACCTCACAAAAATACTTTGATGAAACACTGAAGCTTTATCAAGTTGTAGTTCATCTGAGCCTCCATGTTCTTACTGTCTTCAAAAACTGCTGAAAATAAACTTGGAATGATATATTTTGTGCGATTAATATCAGCATCTCTGCTCAGATCTTGTGTGTGTCACACTTAAGCTGCAACACCATGTTGTGTTTGGTTGTTACTTTGCTGTGCCATCAGTTGGCTTCTTCTGTAAGGGACCAGCCGTCACATGACCTACTCAATCCTTAGTGCCTAGTATTCACACTGTATAGTGTATAACTCTGAGATGTATCAATTTCCTTATAACAAACCCAAATCTTAAATGATGAATATGAATGTCATCTCAGTGTGCAACAATCCTTGCCATCTGTGCGAGGGTTGTTAAAGAACAACCATTCAATCATTATATCATGACCTTCATTCTGAAAGCTCTCTGAAGTGTAAGAATCTACAGTAAATAACCCAATTAAACCAAACTCAAGCACCACCGGTGATTTCTGGTGACTAGCCCCCTCTTCACATAAGAGTAGGCTCAGCTTTGGTTTTCAATCTTCACGTTGGTAGTTCAGTTTTGCTTTGGTTTTTGCTTAGGCAGGACAGGGTGGTTGTTCATCATATTTTGGGCTTATGTGCATGTGTTGCCAGCTACAAATTGAGAATCTTAATGAGAGTGTCATGTTTTCATTTAAACTCATTTGCATAATCTGATCAAAGACTGCTTAGAAGATTGGTTACAGTTGGTTCCTAACCATAAAAAGGTTGATGAGTGTGGCATTCTACAAACAAACTGACCAATGAATGTGTGACGATGAAAATAAGAACCACCCACAACATACACAAAACTTTTTTTCCTTTAACAGAGCTCTTCACAACGTCTAATAGATTTACTATTTTAATCTTGAATTTATTCCATTGCTTAGCTACTCTGTGTAATAGTCATATCTCCAACAACTGCTCTCCCCAGCAATTTCAAAATCCTTTATTGGCACGTGATGTTACACATAGAGCACAGCATTGATCACTGCATGTAATTAGGGGTTTAGTTTCCTGCTCAGCAAATCTTTGGCAGGCTAGAAGGAGCTGGTTATTAAACCAGGAACATTCAGTTTCCAGGATGACTGTTCCAACCCTTTGCGCCAAGCCACCCCAAGCAGGGTGTAAGGGTCAAGAATAGGTTTAAAATTAAACCTCAATTAATACCCATCCTTCAATCATTATAGAATTTTACAAGGATGGCAGTAGTAAAAATGGTTGACTTCAGGACATTTTTGTATTAAATATTTTTCACTCTCCATTTTCTTAAAGTGTGCAAGCACGTGGGAAGGGGTGGAGAAAGGTGTCAGCAGTGATGTGTTTTAAGAGAATATCAAGCATGAAAGGTCAGGTTGACAGTCCAATGGTGAGACCAGAAATGTATGATTTCAAGACAGTGGCAGTGAGGAAAAGAGGCATTGCTGGAGGCAGCAGAAATGAAAATGCTGAGGTTTCCTTGGGAACAATGATGATGGATATGATCAGGAATGAATCCATCAGAGGGACAGCACATGTGGAATGCTTTGGAGATAAAATCAGAGGCCAGACTGAGATGGTTTGGAACTGTAAAGAGGAAAGATAATTAATATATGAATAGAAGGGTGATGACATTGGATCTGGAAAGCAGAAAGCCAAGGGGAAACCAGATATTTATGTATATAGTGAAATAGGGCATGAAGTAAAGTGATGTGAGTGAAGAGGATACAAAGACTAGGGGTTAGATGGAGGCAGATGATTCACTGTGGTGATCCCTGAAGTGAACAGCCGAAAGAGAAAAAAGATAATTTTCATTTTCTTCAGGACTTTTATAAGTTTATTTTTAAAACTGCATTAGATTAATCCTTATTTAATCATCCTGGCTTGGGAGCTGATTTTTGCATCTTCTTTGTCTGTCAATAAATAACATCTTTTTTGCTTCATTCTGCTTTTGTCACAATCCAGAGCAAGCTGATTTGAATAAACTTACGGATGAGACCAGACTATATGGTGTTGGCTATTACTTCTCATAGTTATTGTCATTGTCATCATATTATCTGACTTTGGGAAGTCATGCGTGCCTGGACATATACTGTATCTAGCTTCCTGGGTTGTAGCGCTATGTGCGTCCTCAAAGTCCAAATACATGCAGTTCTATAGCTGGAGATTCCTTACGCCACCACATCCCTGATGTTCAATTGATGGAAAAAAAAAAAACATTAATGAATTGATGAGTTGATTTTCATTTTCCTTTTTTGTCGTGTCACCTGGACATGATTTTCTTCACTTGAAGACATTTCACCCCTCATCCTAGACCAGAGGTCGGCAACATTTAACACCCAAAGAGCCATGTGGACGGAAACGAAAACACTAGGAGCTGGAATTACTTTCTGACGTCTAAAATAAAGGTACCACTGCATATATTGCTTTTTCTAACCTTTACACTTTGTATAAACAATTATAGTGTGTTGCTTTTGAAATCCACAAAGTGCTACAGAGAAAATGTAATTCCATTTATATAATGAACATATTTTGAACATTTTGAGCTTTGGGCTTTCAGAGTGTGTAGCGAAGCCTTGACCTGAATCTAAAAAAAAATAAATTGTGAAAAAAGCACTGTGTCAGTAAACAATAAAAAAATAAATATTTACAAAATATCTTCATAAATATTTATTTTACCTGGTTAATGGGACTTCTGCTCCTGAACTTCTGCGCACAGCATCTGCAAATCGGGGCTTTACGAAGTCACTTTCATCTACACACAGGACTGTAAGCTGCCGTCTGTGAAGCATGAGCGCTGTTTGTTCTTAATGTTGTTCATGGTGGAGAATAGTGGCTCACATACATATGTGGATCCGAAGATCGGCAGGACTCAAAAAGCATATTTCTTCATGTTTATGTAGGTGTTGGGGATGCCATTCCATGTTTCATGGCCTTCCATGAGTTTCTCCAGTCTTGGAAGGTTCTCAATATCACTCCATTTGTGATTCTGAACAAGAATGACCTTCTGAGCGGCAACATCTTCAAGGTCCTCTGTCAAGCGTTTGAATTTGGAGACCCACATGTCTTTGTCAGCTATGTCACCCAGCTTCAGCTCCAGATCAGGTTGACTTACATCTGCAAATGCAGTCACATTTAGCACAGATGGATTGATGGTCAGAGGAGTGACAGGGAAGGACAATGTTTTTTTTTTTTTCCTATTATTGCAGACTATTGCAGTTGCAGTTGAACACTACTGCAGTTATTGCGGACTGCAAATACTCAGAAGCGATCACCTTGTGAGCTTGTTTGAACTCCCTTAAAGAAGGGAAGTGAGACAGTGTGCCTCACAGTAAATCTCTGGCTAAAACTGTCAGTTTGCACTCAAACGGCAACACCTCCTCCAGCATGTGTAGTGCTGTGCCTCCTCTCCCCTGAAGAGTTGTGTTCAGCGTGTTCAGGTTCGCTGTCATGTCCACCATGAGGTGCAGCTTTTCCAGCCACTATGGCTGTTCCATTTCAGGAAAGGTGAACCCTTTGCTGCTCATAAAAGTTTCCACCTCATCCAGTAATGAGCGGAACTGGCGGGGATTTAAACCTTTTGCCATTATTTTATTGACAATCTCTGTGCATTCTGGAGAAAAAGTTTGCATGCACAATGCCTCTTGGTGCAGGATGCAGTGAAAAGTCAGGAGCTTTCTATCCAGTGACTTCTGCAGCAAGGCCACAAAGCCCTTGTGCGCTCTAGTCATATTCGGTGCCCAATCAGTAGCCACTGACACTAGGTGGGTTGTTTTTATTTCTTTGGCTCTCAAACAATCAAGCACAGCCTCACAGATGTCCTCTCCCCGTGCCTGGCATTTTAGTGGTATCAGCTCAACCATTTCTTCCTGTGGTCCAGCAGAGTTTACATATCGGCAGAACAGCGCCATTTGTTCAATGTCATTTTTGTCTTTGGACTCATCACAGGCGATTGAGTACGCTGCAGCTGAATTGATGTCTTTAATTTGCTGTTTTGCGAAATGTTCTGCCATTTTTATGGTACTGTCTATGACAGTCTTGGCAGATAGAGTTATCACTCTGATTTTCATGCAATTACATGCAATACAATTTCATGCTTGTTTTTAAAATCCGCTAACAGGTTTTCTGAAATCTTAATGAATGACTCTTTCATATATTCCCCATCTGTAAACCGTTTCCCATGCCTGACTATTTCCTAGGAGGCCACAAAACCTGCATATATAGCCGAATTTGCAACAGCTTTCTTTCTCTCTTCTCCCTCTGGATATTTTTCAGCAAAAGGTCTGTGTGTATTTTCGAAATGTCTTGTGACATTTGACTATTTATTGTTTGCCAGTTTTTCTCCACAACTTAGGCATACTGGTAGGCCACTCTCGTCAGAGGTAAATGCAAATGAATCTGCCAAGGCATTTTTAAATGTTCCATTTTCTTAAGATATTTTTCTTTCCTTACATTCTCCATTTTTCCCCTACCTGGCATTGAAAGTCTTGACAAATTAACGGCGTTTTGGTGGGTACACCGCGAGTGTGACATTTATTTTGAGCGTCCAAAAATAAAAGATATAATCTTATTTTAATATTTCAAGATGACAATAATCTTCCAACTCAGAACTAAAATCAAAAAAAGGAACTAACACAAATAAAATACACTTCAATTAAATACTTATAATTGATTTTCCCCAGCCGCTCGGAGCCACATTGTAAGGATGAAAGAGCTGCATGCAGTCCAGAGACGCGGGTTGCCAACCCCTGATCTAGAGGCTTAAGGAACACAGGGTAGGTAACATCCACACCTAGACAACTGCCACCAAGATTTTCTACCAACCAACTTAAGCCCAGGACATGGGGGACAGCTCTGCCCCTCTCTTCCCTTGAGTGTCCAGGACATGCAGCTGCAAGTTTGATGACAAAACTGCAAAGGCAATTATCTGGCTGCGGTCTAGGTTGTCCTGGCGCCAAGTGCATATAGGTACACGCAAATCACAGCATATGTTATGGACAGTCCATGAAAAGTAGACAGTCAAGGCAGATCCAGCTATATCTAGCACCTAGCAAGGACCTATGTGCCTTGCACACCAGTTCAGGTCCCTCCCCTACCAGGGGAAATTTTCAAGAGATGAAGCCAGACCTTAAATTAGACATTACACAGTAATCAAGAAAAATAAATAAATAAATAGTTGGAATTTGCAAATATGATAACACAATCCTTGAATTCTTAATATCTTATAGTAGCATGAGGGGCATTCAATTCTACATACACTGCTGTGTCCCTCCGCCCAAGAACCACATACTCCACTTTCATCAACTAGACATATACATCATGATGAATTTTCCCCCTAGTTAGATTGAACACAAACTCCCTGAGCAATAATGTACCGATCCTAATTCCAATCTTTGTAAAATTCCAACAGCATTCCAATGATTTATCATTTGAGGTAGTCCTACTTCCAATCATTCCACACTTTTCCCCAAAAATCTCACTTGCTAATTTGGCTTCACAGCATGTGTTACAGCGCCAGTGCAAAACACAAAAAATAGGTTCAATTCTTATTCTTCTGTTCGCTCATACTCTGACAGCTATTCCATCTTAAAAGAACTGCATTCCTTTTTTTACTGTGGTTTTGTCAGCAGATGCGCCACAGCCCATTGGTTTCAACATAGTAAGGGGTTAGAAGCATTTACCTCTCCGTTAGCAACACACTAACCTGCAAAACAGTGGCACGCACAAATAAACAACTGTTAATCACAATGATTGGCTGTCGAAGTAGATACATGCAAACTGCATCACATGATTGGCTGGACTGTCGTAGTCATTTTTTAACATTGATTATCGCTTGTTGTCACCTGTTGCACCACAAAATGGCACAGAATAAATTGTGATATATGTATTGTGATACTACAGATATGTAGTATAAAGAGCAGTTACATTGCAGAGATGTAGCCACAATATATGCTGTTGCTGAATAAACAAGTCACCTTCTACTACAGCTACTACAGCAACTGTGACACTGTGACTCCAGACATTGTGGTTCTATGAAATAGATCTACTAAATACTTCCAAGTTGTTTGCGGAGGTTCTCTGTCACCCAGGTCATTGTTAATTCTTGTCAAAAATCTTCCCAAACAAGGGAAAAAAAAATATGTCCAGTTGCTACAGGAAGACGTTTTTGACAAGAATATTCCCAAGACCTCCTCACCTTGACAACACACCGTCAAATGAGGAAGCAAAATTGGGAGACTATAGATTTGGCCCCCCCATTTCTGGAACTGATGTTGCCAAAGTAGTCTAATAGCTCCTCGTATGCAGGGCTCTAGGTATGGATGAGGTCCGCCGTAAATTCCTTAAGGGTGAGGCTCTTCAGAGGCTGTACTGGCTGACATTCTTCTGCAACATTGCATGTATGGCAGAGGCATTGCCTTTGGATTGGCTGACTGGGGTGGTGATCAAAGGGTTCTTCCAACTACAGGAAAATCAATCCTCAGCCTCCCTGGAGAGATCCACTGGGGGGATGCCAAAGAGGAGGGTCAGCCGGTTAGGTGAATCTCAGATTCAGGAGGAGTAGCATGGTTTTTGCCCTGGTTGTAACCAGCGGACCAGCTCTATACCCTCAGCAGGGTGCTCAAGGTTGCATGGCAGTCACCCCAATGTGTTATATGGACCAGGAGAAGGTCCTTGTATGATAGGTGTCAGGGCTTGGTCAGTATTACCAGGTGTAAATCTTATAATTGTATTTGTCGAGGGTTGGACTGTGTTGATAACATTTATGAACAGAATTTCTAGGAACAGCCAGGGTGTTGAGGGGATCGGCATTAGTAACCCGATGATTTGGCGTTTGCCTTTTTGCAAATGATATGGATCTGTTGGCTTCATCAGATCCTGATCTGCAGCTCTCGTTGGAGTAGTTCACAGTTGAATACGAAGTGGCCAGGGTGAAGGTCAGAAACCCAGAGTCCACGACTAGGGTTCACAGCCAGAAACAGATGATGTGTCCCCTCCGAGTGAAAGAATTCAAATATCTTGTTCACAAGTGAGGTAAAGGTGGAGCGGGAGATCTGCAGGCAAATCAGTGCGGCATCAGTGGTGATGCAGTGTCTGCATCGGTCTGACGTAGTGCAGAAGGAGCTGAGCCAAAAGGCGAAGTTCTCAATTTACCAGTCGATCTATGATCCTTCACATGGTGTCCGAGCTGTCCCTCAGAGTTAGAAAGATAGTGTGAAGAGTTCAGCCATCCATCATGTACAAGATTAGAGTTGCTGCTCCTCTGCATTGAGAGGAGTCAGAAGAGGAGGCTCAAGCATCTGGTCGGGATGCCTTCCAGATCCCTCACTGGTTAGGAGTTTCGGGCAACGTCCCACAGGGAGGAGGCTCCAAGGAAGACCTCGGCATGCTCAAGAGATTATGTATTTATATATTTATTTATTTGATAGGGACAGTGCACATTAATGAGCATCCATTCAGACGCATCTAATAGACGTAAATATGCCGGATTACTGGTTTCCTTTCAACCACTGCTTGAGGTGAGTTTTAAAGGTTTGTAATGTGGGACACTCCTTAATGGCAAGTGGGAGACTGTTCCAAGTCTTACTTGCCTTTACAGAAAGAGCATTTTGTCCAAAGGCTGTGTTTCTGAGTGGGACCTCACAGTCCCCTCCAGAGGAGGCCCTGGTCCTGGGATTGCTGTGAGCCCTTTTTTTGAGAAAGTCTGACAAAGGAGGTGGGGCAAGTCCATGTAACACTTTGTACATTAGACAAGCCATTTTAAAACTTTTAAAATTATCAAGGCTAAATAAATTGTACTTTTTAAAATGTTACAAACATGGAATGACATTGGTTTTCTATCAAAGACCTTTAACGATTTTTTATAGAGTGATTCTATGGTTTTGCATGTATTTACACCTGTCAGTGACCAACATGTAATACAATATTCAATGTGTAACAAAATCATTGAATCCAGAAACATTCTGGCAGCCCCAAGTGTTATAAAAGGTTGTATTTGTTTAAAATTGTTCAGATTGAATTTCACTCTATTAGACATTCTTTTAATGTTGCTCTTGAAAGGCAGTGTGGAATAAAGTGTCACTCCAAGGTACTTGAATTCAGAGACAATTTGTAGTTCTTATCCTCCTGAAAATACACCTGAATGTTTGATGTGCAAAGGTTTCTTTGTGAACATCATACAAACAGTTTTAGTTGTTTTTAGTAGTACACATTATGAGTGACTCAGCTGGCCGAGGAATGCTATGGGACCCCCAGAAGAGCTGGTGGCCATGGGGAGGGAAGCTTGAGCCTCTCTGCTTCAGCTACTGCATCTGTGACCAAACCCCAAATAAGTCAAAGAGGATGGATGGATGGATGGATAGATGGATGGATGGATCGATGGTATTGACTCGTGCCCTTTGTTTGTGTTAAGATAGATGACATCACAGGGAACCATTCCATATTGAAATAAACCTTATTATGCTTCTTAATTTATTTTGTATGGTAAGTGTACACGCATGATCATGATCGTTTGTATTTTTTTCTTCATTTTTGTTTATGGGGATTCTATATGGTGTTAAACTGCAATATTATTCTCAACTGTCAAATGAACCTTGATCCTCTATCGTGCTTTTAAAGTTTCCGTCCTTTTTATCCATCTCAGGACTGAAAACCTACTTCAGCTACACAAAGAAAATTGTACAGATCATAACCGCTGTAATGTCGCTGAATGTACAAATTGGAGGTGATCTACAGGGATTAGATTCACTCACATATGGTCTTCCTGGTCTTCCATATCAATGTCACTCATGCACTAAAAATAAATTCTGCAAGACTTTAAAAATCACTGCTTGAATATGGGAAACTACAGAGAAATGTATTTGTGTCATCAGATTCAAATGGTATGTGTAAATGTTGATCAGCAAATAATTCCTTCTGTACTCACTTGCAAAGCCTACCCTCATCAATTAAGTAGCTGAGTATTTGAATGAGATTTCAGAACATCTTTTAACTTTCAGGTTTCCAGTATGTTTACATTCAATCCTTTTGGTGTTGTGTATGAAGCGTAAATAGTATTTTTTGATCAAAAAAAAATCAAACGATCATTTTGCATGATTATGCAATATTACGATATGTTCGCCATCTAAATGTTTCAGTTGTGGCCACAATTATACAATTACATTTTGACCACCGACATTGAATCAGTCTTGCTTTGAATGCAAGAATGCAAGTGGACAAGTTGGGCTTTGATATTTGATCCCCCATCAATCAGTCATCATTACGGCCGAGAGGATATTTCAACTTGAAAAGATGCACTCAATATTTTAGGGCACCCCTTCTATCTTCTTCTGTGTCATAATGTACCCCCTCAAGCTATCCCAAAATCCGGAAGCTACTCTAGTTCATCATTGACCTCCAAGTTATTATCTTATTTTTCAACCTGACAAGTTAACAAGAGAAAGATTGATGTCCAAAAATTCTTGGATTGTATAGCTTGTGGAGAATGTGTTGCTTACTCATCAACAAGTGAGCCTCATTATGTAACTAATGAAGTCCAATCAAGTTGTTGGATGTATTTAAAGAGTTAAACATAGTTCCTGTCACTATATTTACCCTTCAGATCCATTGAAGTGAATTCAAAAGAAAGCATTACTTGAGGATCTTTGTAAATCAGCCTCAGTCACTCCTGCTCATTGAGCTATTAATAAGAATCACCACATAGGTAATTATTTTATACAGAAGCCACCGCTATAGCTGACGTTTAAAATCAATTTTCTAATATTGTTACACTGTATGCAGCTGTATCATGCCCTGGTGGCATCTTCTTTGACAAAAAAAGGACCACAGAGAAATGTGGAGTGGGCTCTTTCAGTAATTTTGCACGTATCCACCACCGAGTTCCTTATCGCTTGAGGAGCAGATATGGACTGACTATGAATCCACCCACACTTTATATCTCTCAACAGCAGAATTACACATACCGCACATACATGTGCACAAATATCTACAAAAGAAACAAGGAGGTGCAGTAATTGACAAAATTAGTACGCAACCGGCATTATATGTTCATACTTATAATCTATGTATAAACATATATACATATATCATAGCAAATCAAAATGTTGTATGAGAGGTCAGAATATGCGTTGAAGCTTGGTGTGTTGGTGCACTCTTTGTTTGTTACCTGACAAAACCTCTTCTGCTTCACTGGACTACCAATTGCAAGATGACTTGATGCAGCAAAGCAAAAAACAATGCTTTGTACTTCCTACACGTTTCTTCTCCAAAAAGCATAGCTGATTTTCATTTAATTTTGGTGGATTTTCATTGAATTAGATTTTACACACACACACACACACACACACACACACACACATATATATTGCCTAACTCCCTGCAAATCAGCAAATATGATATTAAATTCAGTTTGTTGAATTAATAATGTCATGCTGATTATTTTGATTATTATATAAGTTTAATGCTGATGATTGATGTTGACGAACTGCCGCAAAAGTTAATTAAGGTAATGCTGCCATTAAAACAGCCATTGGCACAACTTAAGTTAGACCAAACAAATATAATTGAATTTTATACAACTGTCCTGCCAAATGCCAGCTGGAGTTGGCTCCTGCTGACTGCAGCGCCGTGTGCAGGGGTTAGTGAAGATTTTTCACTTACGTTGTTTTAAGAGGATCTAAATTTAATGAAGCTGTCTTTTTTTAGCAGTGCAAATACAAATGTGACTTGCACAACAATAAAATAAATGCCCTTCTTCACATTAAACAATGTCCAAAAATGGCTTAAAGCCCATCAAGATATGTTTTGATTTTGAGGTGTATTATCTGTTTTTTTTATCATATAAATTCTTTCTAGCACAGTCCAGTAGCTTTTCAAAATTAATAAACATTCATGACTTTATTAATAATTAATGAACATGAATTGACAGACATGAACACTTCTCTTTTATTACCGTGAATTGTGCTGAATTAATAAAATGAGTGACCTTCTTAACCTCTCTCTCTCTCTCTTCCCCGTCTTTATTGGTCAGTTATTAAAAAATAATGAATTAAACTGTGCATTAATTTGCCTCTTGTCTCTAGATTTAGTCTCTAATGCCCCTTAAAAGAGGCCTTCATTTTACAAAATGTGATATTTAAAGTATCTGCTTGTGGATTATCATTCTGTATGCATGGTATACGATGCACTCTTCATTTTAATACCTATGAAAAACTTTACTTCAATTGGCCTACTGAGTGTTTTTGGATAGTAAATGCAGCCTCAGGGCTCGTACAATGACCAGGATGACTAACAATATTCATAGATGTATGAATAAAAATGCAGCCTTAGGGAGACAATGACCGGTCTCTCCCCAAACCAGTCTCGGGGGGCACGGAGCAGTGTTTCCCTGAGCCGGTCCCAAACCCGGATAATGCAGAGGGTTGCATCAGGAAGGGCATCCGGCGTAAAACTTTTGCCAAAACCAAACATGCGAATCAACCATAATAGCAAGATCATTCCTGATCGGCCGAGTACCGGGTTAACAACGACCGCCACTGGTACCAACGACATACAGGGTACCGGTGGAAACTGGGCTACTGTGGGTAGAAGAAGAAGAAGAGGAGGAGGGCATTTTCGGAAGCAGAGAGACAGGAGGAAAAGAAAGAGCTTGGGACCGAGAGTAGGGACTTTGAATATTGCAGGAAAAGGTAGAGAGTTGGTCGACATAAAAAGAGAAGGAAAGTGGATATACTGTGTGTCCAGGAGACCGTAGGAGAACGTAGGGTAAGTTATAAGAGCGGAGGTAGGAGTGCGCAGGTAGACTACATCTTGTACATGTCCTTCTCAAAAAATTTGCATATTGTGATGAAGTTCATTATTTTCTGTAATGTAATAATAAAAATTAAATGTTCATATATTTTAGATTCATTGCACACCAACTGAAATATTTCAGGTCTTTTATATTTTTGCTGATGATTTTGGCATACAGCTCATGAAAAAAAACCAAATTCCTAACTCAAAAAATTAGCAAATCATGAAAAGGTACTCTAAACGAGCTATTAACCTAATCATCTGAATCAACAAATTAACTCTAAATACCTGCAAAACATTCCTGAGGCTTTTAAAAACTCCCAGCCTGGTTCATTACTCAAAACTGGAATCATGGGTGAGACTGCCGACCCGACTGCTGTCCAGAAGGCCATCATTGACACCCTCAAACAAGACAGTAAGACACAGAAAGAAATCTCTGATCGAATAGGCTGTTCCCGGACTGCTGTATCAAGGAACCTCAGTGGGACGTCTGTGGGAAGGAAAAAGTGTAGCAGAAAATGCTGCGCAATCAGAAGAGGTGACCAGACCCTGAGGAAGATCATGGAGAAGGGCCGATTCCAGATCTTGGGGGAGCTGTGGAAGCAGTGGACTGAGCCTGGAGAAGAAACATCCAGAGCCACCGTGGGCAAGAAATGGGCTACAGTTTGCATTCCCCAGGTCAAGCCACTTTTGAACCAGAAACAGCGACAGAAGCGTCTGATCTGGGCCACAGAGAAGCAGCACTGGATTGTTGCTCAGTGGTCCAAAGTACTTTTTTCGGACGAAAGCAAATTCTGCTTGTCATTCAGAAATTAAGGTGCCAGAGTCTTGAGGAAGAGTGGCGAGAAGGAAATGACAAAATGCCTAAAGTCCATTGTCAAGTATCCACAGTCAGTGATGCTCTGGGGAGCCATGTCAGCTGCTGGTGTTGGTCCACTGTATTTTATCAAGGGCAGTGTCAATGCAGCTAGTTATCAGGAGATTTTGGAGCACTTCATGCTTCCATCTACTGAAAAGCTTTATGGAGATGAAGATTTCATTTTTCAGCACGACCTGACACCTGCTCACAGTGCCAAAACCACTGGTAAATGGTTTACTTACCATGGTATTACTGTGCTCAACTAGCCTGCCAATTCTCCTGAGCTGAACCCCATCAAGAATCTGTGGGATATTGTGAAGAGGAATAACTGCACCTCAGCAGTGCCACCAGCAGATTGCCTCCATGCCACAACGTATCGAAGCAGTCATTTCTGCAAAAGGATTCCCGACCAAGTATTGAGCGCATAACTGAACATAATTATTTGAAGGTTGAATTTTTGTATTAAAAACCCTTTCTTTTATTGGTCGGATGACAATTGCTAATTTTTTGAGATCGGGATTTTTGGTTTCCCTTTACTTTTTTGCCAAAATCATCAATATTAAAACAATAAAAGGCTTGAACTACTTCAGTTGCGTGTAATGAATCTAAAATATATGAAAGTTTAATTTTTATCATTACATTATGGTAAATAATGAACTTTGTCACAATATGCTATTTTTTGAGAAGGACCTGTATAGACAAGGCAGTCTGAAAGAGATCAATGACTGCAAAGTAGTTGTAGGTGAGAGTGTAGCTATACAGCATAGGAAGGTGGTTTGTAGGATGACTGGGTGACAAGGAATTGTGTTGTAGGCTTTTCAGGGAGGAGTTGAGAAAGGGTGTGGGTGGTCAGGATGAGCTTCCAGATGATTGGACAACAACAGTTAGTGTTATCATGGAGACAGGTAGAAGAGTACTTGGCTAGTCATCGGGAAGGAAAGTAGATAAGGTGACTTGGTGGTGGAATGAGGAAGTGCAGGAGTATATACAGAGAAAGTGGATGGCAAAGAAGAAGTGGGAAACTGAGAGGACTGAAGAGAACAGACAAGAGTACAGGGAGATCCAATGTCAGGTAAAGAAAGAGGTAGCAAAGGCAAAACAAAGGGCGTATGATGACCTGTATGCGCGGTTGGATAGCAAGGAGGATGAAAATGATCTATACAGGTTGGAGAAACAGAGAGATAATGATGGAAAGGATGTACAACAGGTCCGGGTGTTTAAAGATAATGAGGGAAATGTATTGACAGATGTTAGAAGAGTGATGGGAGGATGGAAAGAGTACTTTGAAGAGCTGATGAATGTGATAAACCAATTAGTAAAAGCGAAGTGAGAAAAGCATTCAGAGTGGAAAAGCAGTTGGTTCTGGAAGTGTCTAGGAGAGGCAGCAGTAGATTTTCTGACCCGATTATTCAACAGGATCTTAGAGAGTGAGAAGATGCCGGAAGAATGGATACGAAGAGTGACGTGTCTATTCTTAAGAATAAGGGGAATGTTCAGAATTGTGGCAACTATAAAGGGATAAAGTGGATGAGCCATACAATGTAGTTATGGAAAAGAGTAGTGGAAACTAGACTGAGAGCAGAAGTCAGCATTTGTGACCAGCAGTATGGGTTCATGCCCACAAACAGGACTAAGGATGCAGTATTTGCTTTGAGAATTCTTATAGAGGGGTAGAGGCCAGAGGCTGTACTGTGTTTTTTTGTAGACCTAGAAAAAACATATGACAGGGTGCCAAGAGAGGAGCTCTGGTATTGCATAAGGAAGTCTGAAGTGGCAGAGAAGTATGTTAGACTGGTGCAGGACATGTATGCTAGCTGTGAGACAGTGGTGCAGTATGCTGTAGGGATAACAGAGAAGTTCAAGATGGAGGTGGGACTCCATCAGGGACCAGCTCTGAGCCTCTTGTTCGTAATGGTGATGGAAAGGCTGACAGATGAGGTTAGACAGGAATCTCCATGGACCATGATGTTTGTAGATAACTTTGGGATCTGTAGTGAGAGTAGAAGAAAAAGGTAGAGGAAATTCTAGAGAGGTGGAGGTATGCTCTGGGAAGGAGAGGAATGAAAGTTCGTTGCAGCATGACAAACTATACGTGTGTGAATGAGAGGAACTTGGGTGGAATGGTGAGGTTACAGGGAATGGAGATCAAGAAGCTGGAGAGTTTCAGGTATTTGGGGTCAAAAGTCCAGAGCAACTGAGAGTGTGGGAAAGAGGTGAAGAGAAGGGTCCAATCAGGTTGGAATGGGTGGAGAAAAGTGGCGGGGGTACTACGTGATAGAAACTATCGGCCAGAATGTAACAAAAGTTGTACAAGACAGTGGTGAGACCAGCGATGCTGTATGGACTAGAAACTGTTACAATGACTAAAAGACTGGAGCCAGAACTAGAGGTTGCAGAGGTGAAGATGTTGAGGTTCTCTTTGGGAGTGACCAGGATTGATAGGATCAGGAATGAGTCTATCATAGGAACAGCACATGTTACATGTTTTGGAGAGAAAGTCAGAGAAGCCAGATTGAGATGGTTGTGTCATCTACAAAGGAGGGATAGTGAATATATTGGTAGACGGATGCTGGAAATGGAGCTGCCAGGCCTGAGGTCTAGAGGAAGACCAAAGTGAAGATTTATGGACGTAGTGAGAGAGGATATGAAGGTAGTTTGTGTGAGAGAGGAGGATACAGAGAATAGGGTTAGATGGAGAAAGTTGATTCGCTGTGGCGACCCCTGAAGGGAGAAGCCGGAAGTAAAAGAGGAAGTGTTTTTGGATTGTGGGAGACAACAAGAAAATCTGGAGGGAAATCAATACTGATCTAGCCACTGAACCATAATTATCAACGGGGATCTTCAGGAAATCATCACTATCAAAAATCAGTTTTTACCTCCAAAGTAGCACTGTGGATTTCTTTGAATTTGTTTCATTTGGAAAACAGATGCCATAGCTCTCCTTCCTTTTGTATTTTAAAAAGTGCTTGGTTGCAGTTAATATGTTTTAAAGACATTTTATTAAAATGCTAAAATGTGTATTTGTTTTGGTATTCAAGTCTCATTTAGTCTGAACAGGTCTGTATCAGGCCTTCAGTGATTCAGTTCATTTAATGCCATTAGCGTAACTCGGTAAAAAAAAAAAAAAAAATGAAAAGGATAACATATTAACCGTACTGAGAAATTGCTCTATTACCAAGTGAAACAACCAGAAAGATTTTAATTAAGATTATTTTAATTTTCATGCATAACTTGGTTGTCGTACTTATACAAACTTACAGGGAATTTGAACCTCTGTGTGTTGTGGGTGTGACAAACTTCCACCTCATATACACATACCGCTACAAAACAGACATACAAAACACACACCCATACACACATACACAAGCACACACAAACATGCCTTTTTCAGCCGTTAGCGTCATCGGCCAGATGTTGACTGACTGTAACCTGTCGACAACTCAGCTGTGACAGCGTTAGATCACAAAACGATACTGTCATTCTTGCCACATGTGTTGATTCATAAATAAATTATATTCATTTTATGCATCGTTATATATTTTTTGACATAAAAAGCACAGAAGCAAAGGGTTAATATACAATACGACACTGTCATATCACCCCTTCCCTTTTGCTTTCTCCTCTCCTGTCACTGCTTGTCATGTAATGCCAAGTAAACCATGAAGGCCTTAAAATAACAGCCCAGAGATAGTCAAGTGGTAAATTCCACATCTGGGTCCAGAATGTCCAAGGACACATCTAAGCTGGTGCTCAAATAAAACAGCCTGGTCTTGACCAACAGCCCGGTTTTCTACACATATATATTGAACTTGCAAAAAATAATAATGTTAGGGTTTTCTCACTGTATTCATAACTATGTTATTTCAATTACTAACAAGATGACAACCAGACATTTTTTCTTTCTTTCTTTCTTTTTCAGCCATCCGTGCACAGGAACGTATCCTCCCTGAGCATAATTTTGTTTCTGAAGCACGGTCGTCCTTGAACTAGGAACCTATCCTCCCTGAGCATATCATCTTTGGACAACACATCACAAAGCACAAAAGAACTGTATAAAAAACTATGCACAGGTGCAGCATGAGCTGACCTCACTCCTGTATGACTATGCATGAAGTGTATTATCCAATGAAAGTTATTATGTAAATAAACTTACTCACACATTACAAAGCTGAGCAAGGAGGAACTGAGTGTGATTCTCTGGATCTTGTCTCCAAAGAGCGCGTTGAGTCTCTCCCTCTGCAGAGCTCAAAAGAATAATTGCTTGTCTGTAATATTTCTTATGATAACCGCAGTCTCCTCTTACAGTCTTCAACCTAGACCAGCGTGAATTAGAGTTACTCTCCGACAAATAATAATACTAATTATGATAATAAAACATATTTGAAGGCTGACAGCATGTATTACTCCGGGTGTTCATCAGTTCATTGACCAGCTGCTTGTCTCCTGCCTGGTCCCAGTTGCAGCAAACCCAGAAGTCTCCGTCCTGAGTAACAAACTCTCCCGAGGACCCGAAGGCCAGATGGGAAATATAATCCTACTAGACTTTCCGGAGTCAATCCAAGGGTTTCTTTCTACATGGACACATCTCTAACTGGCGGCAGACGAGTCGCATCCTTACAAGATGTCTTAAACCACCTCAGCTGATTCCTTCTAACACAAAGGAGCAGCAGGTCTCCTGTGAGCTTCCCCCGGATGCCCCACACCCTATATGGGAGGCTAACAGAGGAACATTGCAGGGTGGCAGAACTGCAGAAAGAACTCAGCCCCCATTCATTTGTTTCCCTTTGTGTCCAGTGCAAATGTCCACATATCTGATAATATGAATATAAAGTCAATGATCAATGATCTTTGACCTAAAACGAATGAATTTCCCCACAGGGACTAATAAGGATAAATGATTATTATTATATAGCATTTTATTTTTATTCGTCCCATTTTACTACAATCTTTTCTTTTTTACTGTAGACTTCTTATTATTCAGTATTTGACATGATTATTATTTATCATGCAACCTATTGCCCCCTTTCTGCTAGAACACTTCCCCCCTTTGTGGATTGAATAAAGATTTTTCTGAGGATAAGCATGCTGCTCCAAAAAAGGGAGCACTTAAACAACACAATGTAACTCCAAGTCAATCACACTTGTGTGAAATTAAACACAGATTGATTTGGACTTGTTTTAAAGCATTACGTGCTTTTACACCTTAATTTGAGCGTGACCTCCATGGGTTGATACATTTGATTACCATTGATATATATATTTTTTTTTTTTGTGATTTTGTTGTCAGCACATTCAACTATGCAAACACCAAAGTATTTCATAAGAAAATGTCATTCATTCAGATCTAGGATGTGTTATTTTAGTGTTCCCTGTTTTTTGGAGCAGTTTTTAATTACATGGCATTGTTCCATGGCAATGTTTTCAGCTGTCATGCTATGAACTGACGGACCACCCAACACAGCCATCACCAACGGGTCTATAATGACAAATGATAATTGACACACATCTATCTCTGGGGAATATAATGAAACCCAGTAGTTAAATCATCTGCCAGTGGATGGCCAGTCTGTTCAGAAAGAGTGAGCTACCTTCTTCTCTACCTCCAGCCATGGCGACTAAAAACAAAAGTTTGTTCGATCCAGAGACAGACTGTTGACACAAATAATCATCAGTCGCTAGAGTCAAAGCATGGTTTATGAAAGGTTTTTTTTTTTTGTTTGTTTGTTTGTTTGTTTTTTCTATCTGGTAATCCATGTAGCTCTAATTTGATTAGAGGCACATAAACATTTGCATGTGCAGTAAGTCAGCTGTGAAAGGGCATCAAACAGGCTCGGGCTACAGCCAGACAAGCAGGACCAGATCTACTGTGAACAGAATTAAGATGTGCTGCAAATTCAAGCATTGAGCAAGTTGTCCGTCAGTGGGTGTGACATAACTTCAGAGCAGCAGCAAAACTTGTCCAGTGATATGCATCCAACTGCCAATTAGTCATTCATTATCTAAGTGCACTGAAGCTGGACACCAAATGTGGCTGCAGCACTGTAGTAGGGGTAATGAATAATCACTGCTCCCTCGCTCTACTTCTCCTGTCCTGGAGCTCCTATACACCATCATGTGTTGAGGCAACCCACTCCCCCTAGTGATGGAAAAAGGCCCTGCCTAAGGAGGTGCCAGCAGGGAGAAACATTGTCCTTCATCAATTTAGAGCACCGCTGGACTAAACGTTTTTTCATTCATTTTCAATTTCAACCCAATTCGATTTCATGCAGTATATGGTAAAGGTCCTTTTGCCATTTTCTGACTAGTTTGTCTAGAAGATGATCATGCCCATCCTGTGAGAGTATTTATTGTGATAAATCTGTGGAGAATGTTCCTCAGAGTGAATTCTTGCCAAAATGATCTTGGATTTCTTCACTTGAAGAAGTTCAAGTCCGGTTGCCCCGACAAGATGATTTCAGGAAGAATTTATCATGATTAACAGTTTTATTTATTTAGCTATTTATTACTCAACTGTAAGGCTTTTAAACTCACATGACAGTGTGACAAATATTGTCTTTAAAAGTATGTCTCCCTCTCTTTTAGTAATGCACAATGTAGAATGGCCATGCAAATGACAATAACTGAAAAAATGTTGAAACTGTCATCACAATGGGAAATATTAGGAAAGTAGCCTGGTTACCTAACCCCCCTACTTTTGTTCACAAGACGCAGCACAAGTTCATTTTTATCTTGTTTTATTTTTAAAAGGAATAAAACCCATTAGTTAGCTGACCATCTGTTTTAGCCTGATTTTAACTAAATTGTTTGAAGCACTCTTCAACTAGTATTTGTATTCTCTCAATGAATAATCTCCACTTGGACTACATTTTAACGCCGATGTTGTGCTTCCAGTAAATTGTGGCTAATTCTTTCTTTCATATCGATCTCAAGGTGCTTAACAAAGGAGCCAAAGTACATTAGCTTAATACGAACTGGTGTTCGTTTCAAGCAACACACAGAACCGTTCCTCTTGCTCAAGGAAGACCATCTTAAGACCAAATCCATTTCAGTAAGTGTTTTTGGACTAAAGTGCTAAGACAGATATCTAAAAAAAGGCTTGGCATGCAATAGGGATGCACACAAGGAGCCTTGATTAAATGCTCTCTGCTGTGAAAACCCAAGCTCATTTGTATTTAGGTGACACGATGTGATAATTACATGGGTTGGGTGTGTTCAAAGTAGCGTGCTGCTCTCTGGCTTCCAAACAAGCCCTGGTTTCCCTTGGCTGCCGCTCACCCTCATCTATTTCCCTGGGATGATGTAGCGGTGCCCTCACTGGAGGCCCAACCTCAGCGAATGTTAATCAGATGCTTTTTTTTCTGTTCCATGTCCCTGACATTTTTCAAAGGGATGCGGTATTGAAATTATACTTTTAAGAAAACAACCAGGACTTGTTGCTGTAATTGTCCATCATACATAGAATATCACATGCTCGCTCTGTGTTACAGATGAATTTGCAAAGCACCTTGCTGAAGTGTACACACATCAATATAATGGGTGTCACTGCAACGACCATGCACAGGGCAAAGGAAGAGGCTGGATTGAGCTGAGCAGAATTCATGAAATAAAGCTCCATTCAAGCACTCTGCATGCAAGAAATCATCACTTCAATTTCACCATACTCATTTAAATTCCATTATGTTTAGCAGTGGCAGGTTAAAAACAGACTGAGATCCATCCCATCCCTGTCAGAATAATTGATACTACTGCCAGCACACCATGCAATGAGAATTAGTTACGAGTCATTAGGTTTTACGTTTACATTGCTTGAGGTTGCTTTTTTTTGTTTATTTTTTCAAACACAATAACATTTGTTGTGTGAGTGGTATAAGTGGAGCTCTAAGCAACCCCTAGTACAGAAGGTCAGTGATATTGGCTGCCCAGATATAATTCATTTGATAGAATTCCCTCAACTGTTTTGCTGAAGAAAATTGGTTTGATAGAGTGGTGTTTTTTTTTTTTTTGTTTTTTTTTTAAATCTTCACAGGAATCCTGTGACAGGATTTTTGTGATTTCCACAGGTAACAATTGGGCTTACAACCATTTTTGACAACAACAAGAAAAAAGAGAGGAGAGAAAAAGACAGAAAAAAGGAAGATAGAGATTAAAAGTAGAAGTGAAGTTTCACATCATGAGGTTTCATGATGTGAAAAAGGAGTGACAGATTCAAGTAAGATTTTGTTATGCAAAGCTAACATTATTTGCCAAACTAAATCTGTCAAACTAATCCAGAAATATTGGACCTCTGATCTAGCTTTTTCCGGTGGATGCGGGGATGTTCCTAATGGTTCTTCTTCTTCTTCTTCCTCTTCTTCTTCTTCTTCTTCTTCTTCTTCTTCTTCTTCTTCTTCTTCTTCTTCTTCTTCTTCTTCTTCTTCCGGCTTTTCCCGTCATGGGTCGCCACAGCAAGTCAACTTTCTCCATCTAACCCTATTCTCTGTATCCTCCTCTCTCACACAAACTACCTTCATATCCTCTCTCACTACATCCATAAATCTTCTCTTTGGTCTTCCTCGAGACTTCTTGCCTGGCACCTCCAATTCCAGCATCCGTCTACCACTATATTCTCTATCCCTTCTCTGTACATGACCGAACCATCTCAGTCTGGCTTCTCTGACCTTCTCTCCAAAACATCGAACATGTGCTGTTCCTCTGATACTCATTCCTGATCCTCTCCATCCTGGTCACTCCCAAAGAGAACCTCAACATCTTCATCTCTGCAACCTCTAGTTCTGCCTGCTGTCTTTTGGTCATTGTAACAGTTTCTAGTCCATACAGCATCGGTGGTCTCACCACTGTCTTGTACGCCTTTCCTTTTATTCTGGCTGATAGTCTTCTATCACATAGTACCCATGACACTTTTCTCCACCCATTCCAACCTGCTTGGACCCGTCTCTTCACCTCTTTTCCACACTCTCCGTTGCTCTGGACTGTCTGGACTGCTGACCCTGATGGTTCTAAAGGCAACTAATTTATGTTCAAGAGGATGGCGAGAGTTGAACATCGGACACTGATGGATATGCTTTGGGTCCCTAGCAATGGTAATTTGTCATCAGTGACTTCCCAGCTATTGAATGTGAATATTCAATGTGGATGTCAACCATGTGTTGGGATCCGGGGCGAGGGTGCAGCGAGCATACTGATGCCTCTCCTCGCCGGCCCCTGGTTCCTATGACCCCCGGCCAGCTCCTAGTTCCTGAGACAACCCTGCCCCAGCACAGCTCCCCATTCACCCTCGTCGTCAATAAACCCCTTATGACGCCCTACCTGCTGAGTGTCCTTGCGTTCAGGTCAGACACACCTTCCTTAAACAGAGCCATGTTAAGATGTGTCTTGACAGCTTCCACATGTAATTTCCTAATTTTGATCTACATATCAACCACATACTTGAACCAATTAGTTAATGATGTGCCCCTGAAAGAGGAGAGTGTCCTGTTCTCACAATCTTCTACATATAGATTTGCCACACAGGGGTTCATCAGGAAATACTGATGAACCCCTGGCACATTCATGCTTCTGTCTGAAGAAACAGTCATTGCAATGGGAATAGTTGGTTTGTCGGCATAGTTCCAGAAGGGTACAGGTGTAGCCTGTTGATAAGATTAGTTCTACTGTCCAGGGTATTGTCCTTCCCAGTCGGTTCCTTACTGCAATGACTGTATCAGATGTGGGAATACATGTGAAAAATGAGGTTACATCAAAGAACACCATGATTTCATCAGGTTCAAGTCTGATTTGATTCACCCCTCTGGCAAAATCCTGTGAGTTATTGATGTGGTATGTACCATGTTTCCAACCTAAGGAGTCAACTTTGTTGCGATTGTACTTGGAAATGTTGTGGGTGACAGAATTGATACTGCTGACGATAGGTCTGAGCGGGACTCCTTGTCAGTTTTTGGTCATCAATTCTACATGGAATAGAGTCTTTAGAGTACAGGCGATAGGCGAAAGATTTGTGTCCTTTGCAAGTTGTTGTTTAAACAACTGACAACTTTTTTTTCTTATAGTTATCAGCTGGATCACATTTCTGGAGTTCTTATATTGTGTCAGCAGATTGTCCATTTTCAGCAGTAATCTTTATTGTCGAACACCACAACGTGTCTCCCCTTGTCAGCTAGGTGTATGGTGATGTGTTGATCTTTCTGGAGTGAAGAAAGCACCTTCTCCTCCCCACATTAGGTTGGAGGAAGGGGCTTTGCATTTTAAAGCCAGATTATTTTCCACATCTGAATTTGTGACATGATTGTATCACTGGGATCATATCAGATGTGATTGCAAAGTTTAGTTGTTTGGAAAGTCTTCAAAGATATTTTTTAAGTGACGAAACTAAGTCCAGTTGTTAATATATATATGCAACTATACTAGATATACAACTCCTTACAAGATGCGCGCCTCTAAAACCGGGTAGGATGCAACATGCAGTAGATATTGATCGGTTTATAGAGCAGCCAACAGCCATTTCCTCAGAAACAGCTATGTTAAATGGCAACAAAAAATGAAAAACACAAGCAAAACAGGGATTTGATTACAAGGATTTGATTACAAAAAAAAGGCAAGTTATGTATTTAATGATCAAAGACGTGGTCAGCAGCTTAAAGTTAGGAGTATCTACTTCATACTGATGAAGCCTGTAAGTAATAAGCAGTGATGTTATTACCAAAAGGAGTCCTTCAGTCAGTCGCAGAGAGCAGTAAAACGTCTTTAGCCACTAGCATCTTTGTAAAAGCAGAAGATGTATGACTGAGATCAAAAAAATATATATTGATAAATGGAGCTTCATTCTCTCTCTAAACCTCCAAACAGTGGCTGAACGGTTGCTTGCCTTTTTTTCCCTTTAGCCTGAAGGTATATGACATACCAGGAGTGGAACTGAGCGCCATTGATTGTAAAGGCCTGCTATCGGTCTCTGTGACAGGACTGGGGCAGCTCTACCTTTGTGCTTCAAATGTACTAGCTGGCGCCTGTATAGTATGTGATGACTACATCAACATGCTTTCGCCTTAAAGTGACAAAGACAAACCCCTGAATATTCAAGCGGCTTTCTTCATTCCAGGGACTACAGAACAGTAAGAGTTTTAAAAAGAAAACTTCTATTATGTGTTGGTTTCGAGTATGATATGGGGAAAAGCTGGCAAAAAAGAGTGTGCTAGCCCAAGCGTGTTAGCTGTCAGAGAATGGATATTTCCTTAGTTACTAAGCCAGTCATTACTCAACATTATTGCTAATGTTCTGTCCAAGCTCAACTTAGATGCTGTAAATATACCAAGGGGCTGAGCCAAGGTAGGAGAATGGCAAGCTGTGAGGGTCAAAGTGGAGCCACTTGGGATATCTTTATTGCACAAGGAAGAGAGACAGATTATTAGACATTCACAGTAAATGCAGTGGGGAACAGGTCTTCCTTTTTAATTTTGGATCTGCTGTGTACAGCGGGTTTGTGCTTTTCTGCGTTAAATACGCTATCAATAACTTTTTTTTTTCTATGTCTTTTATTTGCTTGCAAGGAAACTGAGCATAAACAAGTTGAAAAATATATTATTACAAGAAACAGGTGTATGTATATTTGTGCATGCATGAATATACATATAATCTATCTATCTATCTATCTATCTATCTATCTATCTATCTATCTATCTATCTATCTATCTATCTATGTGTGTATGTATATCGAGTTTTATATATATATATATATATACATATACATACATATGCATGCAAAATACACATACACCAATTTCTTGTAATTACATATTTTTTCATCTTACTTATGTTCAGTTTTATTGCAAGGAAACAAAATACTTAGAAACAAAAAAAGGTATTGATCGCCACCGATGACCGGTCATACTGCCTTTTACAAGGAGGGATTACATTAGTACCTGCCAAAAAGGTCAACACAAATTGTAGGGCATTGTTAAAATGTTAAAAGCAGCTTACCATGCAGAGTAAGTAAATAGGGTCCAATTATTCTACTTGATAGAAACATTTGATGGTGTAAATTTCAGGGGACTGAAAAACGACTTAGGACTAGAGGTGTGATTTATTAAAGGGGCATTTTTCATGCTGAGTTTCACGGCACAAACAGTCAGAAGTTCACTCACGTATTGTCACTGAAGAAGTATTTTGCTTGCCTTGAGAAGGGCTTTAAAAGAAAATGGAAATTCAAAGTTCTGTGTATCTATCTTCTGCCACCATCAATGAAAGATGCTTAAACTATCTGTTTGGTAATGGGATATGTTTAAACAGGTTATTACCATTAGAATCCTAATGGAAATAAAGAAGCAGACCTGATTGTAAAGTTAATGCAGCATGCATCCATTTCACAGCCACTTTCAATCTTTCATAGATATACCAGTAGATCACTTTAATTAGACAATGTGTTAATCGACTGCAAGTCCTGGGGTGTGATGTGTCAACATTAGTCTCAATCAACGACAACCTCCTCCAGGCACGACACCATTCACTTAGGCCAAGAGTGGGATGTGATAGTGAGAATGACTGTGTGTGTGTAAAATGTGTGAGTTAAAGAGAGAGAGGGAGTGTGCATGGTGTTGCATGTCAACGCAGTCTCACCCTGAACTCAGTATGTACTGGAGCGTAGTTAGTTTCAGACTATCAGAACCAGAATCTGAGAAATTATATTTGTCCCTGCAGGGCAACCGGAGAGCACATGGGATAGCGCAATATCGAGGAACGGATTCAATATCTATAAATATACAAAATAAATAGGAGCTAAAACTAAAAGTGAGGTTAACTCAAACATCGGTAAATAAACTGTAAATCTGTGCAACTGGCTGTACATGTGTACAATCAGAAACTCTTTAATCGCCAGATGTACAATTTACACAGAATTTTAGGCATGAAAGCGCCCTTTTGCAGGAAATTAAAGGTGTGAGAATAAGTTCTAAGAAATGTTAATGTAGCATCGGATATATAAAGAATGAGAAGGTCAACTGTCTTTGGGAATGCTGGTGGATGGGGGACTACAAGGATTTGCAGAGGATGAAGAGCAGGGGAGATAGAATGCAGCCTTGTGGTGAACTGCTGGTGGTGAAGAGGGTGTCAGAGAAGACATTGTTAACCAACGCCCTCTGCAATCTGCTGGTGAGGAAGCTGATGATCCACCGGATGGTGGTTGACGTGGAAACGGGTGATCAGCTTCTCAGCCAGTATGTGGGCTTGCAGGATCTTGAAGTCTGCAAACTGAAGCGTAACTGTGTTGTGGAGTATTCCAGGTGTCTATGGATTGAATCAGTCATGAAGATCTTGGCATCATCCAGCCCTCTGCCAGCCTAGTAGGCATGTTGGAGATGATCAACCAGAAGTTCAGTTCCTCTGGTGATGTGATTTTATAATTTTTCTCCAAGGGTTTCATCACCAGAGGCAAGAGCCATAGGTCTGAGGTCGTTAAGGACCTTTGTGGTAGCCTGTTTTGGGATGGGAATCACCGTTGATTGCTTCAACATCTGACGCACTGTAACGCAGGATAGGAAGTTGTGGAAAATGGGACGGAATACTCCATCAAGCTGCTCAGCACAGTGCTTAACGGTCTCTCTGCAGATGTTGTCTGAACAGGGTGCTGTGTTGACCTTAGTTCTCTGAAGGGCTTTCATCACCATCTCTGTGATGAAAGCCAAGACTGAGTTGAGGTCGTTGTAACTTTTGTAACCGTTTCTACTCCATACGGCATCGCTGGTCTCACCACTGTCTTGTAGACCTTTCCTTTCGCTCTGGCCGGTAGTCTTCTATCACATAGAACCCCTGACATTTTTCTCCACCCATTCCAAACTACTTGAACCCGTCTCTTCATCCCGCTTTTCCACACTCTCCGTTGCTCTGGACTGTTGACTCCAAGTACCTGAAATCCTACAACTTCCTGATCTTCACTCCCTGGGGCCTCACCGTTCCACCTGAGTTCCTCTCATTCACACACATATAGTCTTGCTGTGACTAACTTTCATTCCTCTCCTTTCCAACGCATAACTCCACCTTTCTGGATTTTCCTCAACCTGTTCTCTGCTCTCGCTGCAGATTACAATCTCATCTGCAAACATCATGGTCCAAGGAGAATCCTGTCTAACCTCATCTGTCAGGCTGTCTACCACCATTGCTAAAAGGAAGGAGCTAAGAGCTGATCCCTGGCGGAGTCCCACCTCCACCTTGAACTTCTCTGTTACCCCTACAGCACACCGTACCAGTGTCTCACAGCTAGCATACATGTCCTGCACCAGTCTAACATACTTCTCTGCCACTCCAGACTTCCTCATACAATACCAGAGCTCCTCTCTTGGCACCCTGTCATATGCTTTTTCTAGGTCTACAAAAACACAAACCAACTCCCTCTGGCCTTCTCTGTACTTTTCTATTAGCATTCTCAATGCAAATACTGCATCTGTAGTACTCTTTCTAGGCATAAAGCCATACTGCTGTTCACAGATGCTGACTTCTGCTCTCAGTCTAGTTTCCACTACTCTTTCCCATAACTTCATTGTATGGCTCATTAACTTTATCCCTCTATAGTTGCCGCAATTCCGCTTATCCCCTTTATTCTTAAAAATAGGCACCATGACACTTTGTCTTCATTCATCAGTCATCTTCTCACTCTCTAAGATCCTGTTGAATAATAGAGTCAGAAACTCGACCGCTGCTTCTTCTAGACATTTCCACAACTCCACAGTTATATCATCAGGACCAACTGCCTTTCTACTGTTCAACCTCTTCAATGTCTTCCTCGGTTCACTTTTACAAATCTTTCTACTTTGTGGTCTATAATAGTCACCTCATCTACCCTTGAATCTCTTTCATTTTCAACATTCATCAGCTCTTCAAAGTACTCTTTCCATCTTCCCATCACGCTTCTATCATCTGTCAATACGTTTCCCTCATTATCCTTAATCAGCGGGACCTGTTGTACATCCTTTCTATCTTTATCTCTCTGTTTCACCAACCTGTATAGATCATTCTTTCCCTCATTACTGTCCAACGAACATACAGGTCATTGTATGCCGTTTGCTTTGCCTACCTCTATCTTTACCTTACATTGTATCTCCCTGTACTCTTGTCTGTTCTCTTCAGTCCTAACAGTGTCCCACTTCTTCTTTGCAAACCGCTTTCTCTGTATATAATCCTGCACCGCCTTATTCCACTACCAAGTCTCCTTATGTACTATTCTTCCAGATGATGCACCGAGTACTATCCTATCCATTGCCATGATAACACTCGCTGCTGTTGTCCAATCATCTGGAAGCTCTCCCTGAAAACCCAGAGCCTTTCTCATCTCCTCCCTGAAAGCCATACAACACTCCTCCCTTTTCAGCTTCCACCACTTTTTCCTCTGCTCTGCTTTTATCCTCTTGATGTTTCTTGTCACCAGAGTCATCCTACAAACCACCAGCATATACTGTCTGGCTACACTCTCACCTACAACTACTTTGCAGTCACTGATCTCTTTCAGGTTACCTCATCTATACAAGACATGGTCTACCTACATGCTCCTACCTCCGCTCTTATAAGTTACCCTATGTTCCTGTTTTTTTTTTTTTTTCTGGGAAAAAGTGTTCACTACAGCTATTTCCATCCTTTTTGCAAAATCTACCACCATCTGTCCCTCTGTTTTCCTATCCCATATACCAAATCTGCCCATCACTTCATCCCCTCTTTTGCCTTCACCAACATGTCCATTGCAGTCTGCATCAATTACCACTCTCTCATTTTTAGGGATATTCTGCATCACTTCATCTAACTCAATCCAGAACTTCTCCCTCTCCTCAAACCCACATCCCACCTGTGGGGCATAGCCACTGATAACATCGAGCATCACAGTTTCAATTTCCAGTTTCAGATTCATAAGTCTATCTGACATTCTTTTCACCTCCAGAACGTTCCTAACAGACTCCTCCTTCAGGATAACTCCTACTCCATTTCTCTTCTTGTCAGTACCATGATAGTACAACTTAAAGTCTGCTCCCAAGCTTTTAGCCTTATTACTTTTCCACCCAGTCCGGACACACAGTATATCCACTTTCCTTCTCTGCATTATGTCAACCAACTCTCCACCTTTTCCTGTCATAGTCCCAATATTCAAAGTCCCTGTAGATCATCGGTACCAATGGGTGTCGTGTTAACTTGGGCCTAGACCAATCCGGTATGATCTGGTCGCATGTTTGATTTGGAAAAAGTTTTAAACGGGATGCCCTTCCTGATGCAACCCTCTGCATTTATCCAGGCTTGGGACCGGCTCACGGAAACACTGCCAAGTGCCCCACCCCCCCCCGAGGCTGGCTTGGGAAGACACCAGCCAGTGCGACCCTGGGGCTGCATTTCTTATTCATACATCTATGAATATTGTTAGTCATCCTGGTCATGGCACAAGCTCTATAATTTTGTTGGCCCAAATGGACTTGGTCAATTTCTCAGAGACATTTCTTTAGTTTTTATTCATACTTATTTATGTTTGTCGCTATCTACCGGTCAATTGCAAAGGAGACAGGGGTTGATCAAGGAGCCCTGGCCTTCAAAGTATACTATTCCACACAGGAGAACATGCAACGTAAAAACAAGTGAACAGCTACCACCAGGGTACAAAACAGTACAGGTTGTTTGGGTAGATCACACGTCAGTAAAAAATAGCTGTTAGGCCATCATCCACTTCCAATGCGGCACTGAAGCATTTGATTGACATAAAGTACATACAATCTAAGATCTCATCCAATATACCGTTGAAATACCATGACTGATCATCGTTTGGAAGTGTATTAGAGGTTGGCTACCAGTAACTACAGTCTGGACCATGTGATGCATTTAACGAATGTTAACGAATTTCCCCACAGGGGATTAATAGAGGAAAAATTATTATTAATATCATTTTTAACCCTAGCAGATTCCATGCAGTGCATGGCAAAAAAAAAGACTTTTATTGTGCCATACATGTTAATTAGGTTATGCAAGGAAAACAACATACATTATATATATATATATATATATATATATATATATATATATATATGTGTGTGTGTGTGTGTGTGTGTGTGTGTGTGTGTATACATATATATATATATATATATATATATATATATATATATATATATATATATATATATATATATATATATATATATATATATATATATATATACATATATATATACGTTTAGTATTTTTATCAATGGTAGATAATTTTGACTTGGTCATTTTAAAATTACCTTTGCAAGCCAAAAACATGTTAACACCCCTGCAGCTTTCGAGTATCAGTGCTAAACCATGATATCCTATGATAAGCATATTTAGTTAGTCAATATTCCTTTATTTTTCCACTGTCTCTGTCTCTGGCTAAATTAAGAGTGAGTCTCTTTACTTGAAGCAACTGCTTTTTTTGGTAGCATTTTCTCAAAAAAACTGAATAATAAAACTGAGATGTAACTGAATAATATCAACAGCTGTTTTTGAGTCACACACATTTTTTCATGAACGTGTAACGCCATGCATGCAAAATTCTTTTGGCCTGCTTGCTTTGTGCACACATGTGAATTTGTGTGAGCGAGAGAATACATATCATGAGCTTGTTGAGGAGGTTCAGCAGGTAAGACGAAGGGACAAAGTATAGAGAGAGAGAGAAACACAGCATGACATAAAAACGTGGCCATTGCTCGCCTGTTCTCCTCTGCCCCTTCATGTTTTTGAAATGGCAAGAGACGTCAACATTACAAGTTATCACACTCGGCTCAGAAAAAAGGTGGAAAAGGTCATGATGCACTGCACCTTAGGAAGTTGGACGTCTCACGGCTAACCCTAAATATCCCCTCGGTCAATCCATGAGTATTCAAACTGGGCATATAAAAATGAGAGAAGCTGAACAATCCATTGTGCATTGGTACCTTGCAACCTCTTGATACTCCAGATGGGAAAAAGTAATTGAATCTAAAATGAATTAGACTAGATTAAATTTGACATTGGAGTGAAGAAATGAAATTAACACACATAACAAACACTTCTCCCCGCACACAAAAAGCTGAGTACCGTTGTGCTACTGAACAGGACCAGTGGCCAAGCATGTGATTATACTAAAACCACTGAAGTCGTAACAAGGTTGCTTCCATCAAGTCCTCTGCCTGGGTAGCAATCACCCATGGAACATCATGAGACCATCAGACGTAAAGCTTCTTATCTGGGCAACTTGATTTCTGCCGCATGGAGGCGCATAGCTTCAAAGCTTTTAGTGACTTCATTCAAAATTCAAAGTGTTTATTGTCACATGTACAGTGTAGACATGCGTTTCCCTATAACAGTGAAATTCCTACTTTGTTGTCCTCAGTGCATTTGGATATGTGATTCATGTGATTCAAGATCCGTAGCATGCTGAAGCTGCAGGTGCATTGTATCCTGATTGGATGGCTTCCTGAATGCGTATGTGGAGAGCAAAGGACTCTTGAACACTTTTAAGTGAATTCACTGACCTTTAAATGCAGTTACAGCTTCAAATTGTGCTGACCTAGTTATTTTTTGAGGATAAAGGAGTTGAAATCTTGAGGCAAAGAGTTTGACAGAAGTAAACAGTGTTAATAGCTGTATGTTACTCTGGTGTAGTTGCTTAACCCTAACTTGGAAGATTGAACTTTGAAAATTTAAGTACTTGCAGACTTTGACTCTTTGACTTATTGTATGACATTTATTGTTTAAAACAATGCCTGGCTATTTATGGACCCATAATGCCTAATTGATATAAATTTCATTCCAGAAATTGTGATCTGTACTTTATTATCTGTGCTTCCAAACACCGATTGTCACAAATATGTATTTTTACTTACTTCTCTTCCCTGTCTTTTCACTATTTTCTTTTCCATTCTCTTTTTCAATTTTTGTTTTCCTTTCTTGATATACCTATTGCTGCCTTTTTTATTATTAGATGCTTGATTGCATGATTCTTTCTATATCCATGAGGCAATGATTTCTAATATGAGCAACTAAGAACCAAATTTTAGTGTTGAAAGATGTCCACAACACCACAATCATTTATTTAGTAATAATTTGTAGATTTGAGGTTTATTTTCTAAATTGCAATGATTATTTTTTGTTATTTCAGGTTTCCATATCTTTTAAATGTCTGTATTAATTTTTTTATTTGTTTATTGATTCATGTATTTACTTATTTTTACTAACCTTTTTCAAAACCAGTATATTTTAAGTAAAATGTTTCACTGAATTATCAGATTTTGGAAAATTATAACAATGATAAGTAACATGACTTAGTATTTGATTTTTGCACTAATTCAGTGATTTTATTTGAAAAAAAAAAAAACCTAAGAGTTTCTATTTCATCCAAACACATATTTGCTATATCTAATCCATGATCTCTACCACTTGTCCTGCAGTCAGGGTCTTCAGGGTGTGTGCAATTGGGCAAGAAGCAAAGTACACCAGGTACACCCTTGACCAGTCACCAGCCCATCGCAGGCCACACATAGACACACAACCATTGACTCCCTTATTCACACATCATGGCATTTCTTTGTGCTGTGGCAAGAACCTTGAAGAAACCCATGTAAAAAAAGGGGGTAATGCAAAGTCCACACAGAAATATTTTTTTATGTATTTCTGAACCTGGGCCTCGTGGTTGCAGTGATTAGGACACGAGGGTCTCTGGTTCTGGAATCTGACAGAGGCCCTTTTTCGGCAGGGGGAAATGTATGTATGTTTGTATAAATATATATGCTATGTTAAACTGCTGTGACAAAGGCATTTCCCCTATGGTTGAGGTTAGAAAGTTCATTTAATCTTTTCTTTTTATATATATTTATAAATATATATATATATATATGTACCTATATATGTATACATAGCACAAGAGGGACAGAGAGAGAGAGAGACGCACATACAGGGTCCTTCTCAAAAACTTTGCACATTGTGATAAAGTTCCATAGTAAGTATTTTCCATAATGTAATGATAAAAATTAAACTTTCATATATTTTACACACCAACTAGAATATTTCAGGTCTTTTGTTTTTTCACTGATGATTTTGGCATACAGCTCATGAAAACCCCAAATTCCTATTTAAAAAAATTAGGATATCATGAAAAGGTACTCTATACGAGCTATTAACCTAATCATCTGAATCAACAAATTAACTCTAAACACCTGCAAAAGATTCCAGAGGCTTAAAAACTCCCAGCCTGGTTCATTACTCAAAACCACAATCATGGGTAAGACTGCCAAACCCACTGCTGTCCAGAAGGCCATCATTGACACCCTCAAGCAAGAGGGTAAGACACAGAAAGAAATCTCTGATGGAATAGGCTGTTCCCAGAGTGCTGTATCAAGGCACCTCAGTGGGACGTCTGTGGGAAGGAAAAAGTGTAGCAGAAAATGCTGCTCAACCAGAAGAGGTGACCAGACCCTGAGGAAGATCATGGAGAAGGGCCGATTCCAGACCTTGGGGGAGCTGTGGAAGCAGTGGACTGAGTCTGGAGAAGAAACATCCAGAGCCACCGTGGGCAAGAAATGGGCTACAGTTTGCATACCCCAGGTCAAGCCACTTTTGAAGCAGAAACAGCGGCAGAAGAGTCTGACCTGGGCTACAGAGTCTGGAGGAAGACTGATGAGAAGGAAATGCCAAAATGCTTGAAGTCCAGTGTTAAGTATCCACAGTCAGTGATGCCCTGGGGCGCCATGTAAACTGCTGGTGTTGGTCCACTGTGTTTTATCAAGGGCAGTGTCAATGCAGCTAGTTATCAGGAGATTTTGGAGCACTTCATGCTTCCATCTGCTGAAAAGCTTAATGGAGATGAAGATTTCATTTTTCAGCACAACCTGACACCTGCTCACAGGTATTGTGAAGAGGAAGTTGAGAGACACCAGACCCAACATGATGAGCTTAAGGCCACTATCGAAGCATCCTGGGCCTCCAGAGCACCTCAGCAGTGCCACCAGCAGATTGCCTCAATGCCACGCCGCATTGCAGCAGTCATTTCTGTAAAAGGATTCCCGATCCAGTATTGTGTGCATAATTGAACATAATTATTTGAAGGTTGGAGTTTTTTGTATTTAAAATACTTTTTTTATTGGTCGGATGACATATGCTAATTTTTTGAGATAGGGATTTTTGGTTTTCCTTTACTTTTTTGCCAAATCATCAATTTTAAATCAATAAAAGGCTTGAACTACTTCAGTTGGGTGTAATAAATCTAAAATATATGAAAATTAAATTTTTATCATGACACTACGGAAAATAATGAACTTTATCACAATATGCTATTTTTTTGGGAAGGACCTGTACATACTCATTGATTGATCTATTTTTAATTCCTACAGTGAATATCTTGTGAGTTTTTGTTTTGTTAACCTTTGTGGATCTTTAACTCAATTCTACCTTAAACATTTTCCGACCTCTTTTTGTAGCCCTTCTATGTGTTAGATGGAATTATCAAGACATGAAGACATGATAATAATAATAATAATAATACATGGGATTTTTATAGCGCTTTTCATGACACTCAAAGATGCTTCACAAGTAAAAAACAGAAGGAACAGAACATACACAGAATTATTGGGAAGAAGTCCATGATTGCAGAGTGTGGCGATGAGCGCCAGTCCAGGGACAAGCTGGAGGAGCTTCGCCGGTGTGTAGCTGAGTGACGTACTGCTGTGAGGAGGCAAGTGCTGGAGCTGGATGTCGGCGATGGATTTTTGGTGGAGGGAGAGATGGTGGAGCAGGAGGAGCAAGAAGATTTCGGCCGATGGAAATGCCGTCTTGCTAGGCGCCATCGGGATCCGGAGTTTCGAGAGCCCAGCTAGCCAGCCAGCCGGCTCAGGTCACCGGCTAGCTAGCCAGCCAGCTCAGGTCACCGTCGAGAACCAGAGTTTCGAGAGGCTAGCCGGCTAGCTAGCCAGCCAGCCAGCCTGCTCAGGTTGCCATCGGGATCTGGAGTTTTGAGAGGCTAGCTAGCCGGCCAGCCAGCTCAGGTCGGCAAGCTAGTTTGGTAGCTTGCTGGAGATTGTCCAGGTGAGCCTTTGTCTTTGGTTTGGTTGATTGGTTGGAGAGCGGGAAGCGGCAGTCAAACGCGCCAGCGTCCTCCCGCCTGCCATCTTGCGTTGCGGATGTTTAAAAACCGCACTGCATGTAATCAGGAGGTCAAGAAAGTTAATCTCCTTACATTGAGTCAAGAGAGAATCAAGACAGGCTGCGTGACCATTGGAAAGTATAGCATTTAATAAAAGTGTAAAAACAAATAGACTTTAACAAGCATGCGGGGGGCGGACAGAGATAAGGTTCGCCAGCAGGCTACAATATTTATGGCATTCCATTTTCTATCTAGCAGAACATCTATCTATCTATCTACCCTTATGATAGGGCCATAAAAGCAGCGGGAGAGGAAAGCAACTTTTAAAATGTATTGCCATCAGAAATCTAGGCTGAGGGGGAGATTGGTTGGAAGGGAGTGAGGGGGAAGAAAAGTCTCAACTACTTCCCCTTCCTGCAGGAAGCAACACTCAACTATGCCCTACTCTTCAGCTTGGGATACAGATGATTCAGGTAAGACTATTGTGCTAAATCACCTTTAAGACTCCACTGTGGGAATCAACAACAATCGTCCTTGGAACCAAACAGTCCTGGTTGGATTCCTGGCTCGTCCAAGCCTGTCGAAGTGTTGTTGAGCAAATCACTGAACCCCTAACTGCTCTCCGGTGGTGCAGGACGGCAGCCTACTGTTCATGGTTCATTCATGATGGGTTCATTGTAGAGAACGAATTTCCCCACTGAAGGGAGGAGTCAGGAATCCAACCAGCAATCGTCTTTGGAACCAAACAGTCCCGGTTGGTTCCCAAGACCTCGAACTGCTCCCCTAGTCCTCTTAGCAGCTGTCTGCTCATGGTGCATCCATGATGGATCAAATTTCACTGATATAACTGAATGTGACAATGAAGGCTTTTCTTCAACGAAGGTTTAGTGAAAGGAAAAAAAGTTTGGCAGTATGTGGTAAGAAGACATGAAATAGCATCCTGCCAATTTCTGTTTATTTATTTTATTCTTGTCATTGCTATTGCCACTGTATTTATATTGCTGTTTAGTTCTGGTTGTGTATTTTTCACCCTTACTGTTCCCTTATGTTGTCCATTATTACATCCGATGTTGTTCTTGTTGTTGATGCTGCTGTCTATTTGTTCATGGATGGCTCGCAATCTTCTGTCTTCTGTCTCTCTCTTTATATTTATATTCTTATTTATTATACTTTTTTATTTTTTAGCATAACTGTTACACTGCTTTGACGTTTCCCCTATGAGGAGCAATAAAGTTTATCTTATCCTGTGATTCCTCATTCGGGCAACCTACAACACCCTGCCCAGCCCTAACAATTTGAGTCGATGGTATGGCTCAGAGGAAAACTGCCTTCTTTGCAATGCCCCAAACCCAAGTTTACAGCACATCCTGTCCAGTTGCTGGCTCAGGATTGGTACATGTGGTGACACAACCAGGTCCAGCGGAAGCTGGCTGAAGTCTTTGTGGTACGAAGGATGAAAGTAGCCAAGGACCATCCTCCAAGAACACAGACCCTGACCCCCTTTTTGGACAAGGGGCGGGGATTCAGAACATCAGCCAGAGGGAGAGATTTTTTGGGAGAGATAGTGGAAACTAGAATGAAAGCAGAAGTCCGCATTTGTGAACAGCAGTATGGGTTCATGCCTAGAAAAAGTACTACAGATTCAGTATTTGCTTTGAGATTGCTGATAGAGAAGTACAAAGAAGGCCAGAGGAAGCTGCAATGTTTTTTTGTAGACCTAGTAAAAGCATATGGCAGGGTGCCAAGAGAGCAGCTCTTTTGTATGAGGAAGTCTGGAGGGGCAGAGAAGTTTGTTAGACTACAGCAGGACATGTATGCTAGCTGTGAGACAGTGGTACGTTATGCTGTATGGGTAACAGAGAAGTTCATGGTGGAGGTGGGACTCAGGACATCAGGGATCAGCTCTGAGCCCCTTCTTGTTTGCAGTGGTGATGGATAGGCTGTGACAGATGAGGTTAGACAGGAATTTCCACGGACATGATATTTGCTGATGACATTGTGATCTGTAGTGAGAGCAGAAAACAGGTAGAGGAAAATCTAGAGAGGTTGAGCTATACTCTGGAAAGGAGAGGAATGAAAGTTAGTCGCAGAAAGACAGAATATATGTGTGTGAATGAGAGGAACTTGGATGGAACGTTGAGGCTAAAGGGAGTGGAGATCAAGAAGCTGGAGGATTTCAGATACTTGGGGTCAACAGTCCAAAGAGAGTGGAAACAAGGTGAAGAGACTGGTTCAAGCAGGTTGGAATGGATGGAGAAAAGTGTCAGGATTACTATGTGATAGAAGACTTTCGGCCAGAGTGAAATTAAAGGAAAGGTGTACAAGACAGTGGTGAGACCAGCGATGCGGTATGGCCTAGAAACAGTTCCAATGATGAAAAGAAAGGAAGCAGAGCTAGAGGCCGCAGAGATGAAGATGCTAAGGTTCTCTGTGGGAGTGACCAGGATGGATAGGATCAGAAATATCAGAAATGAGTCTATCAGAGGAAAAGCGCATATTATTCAGTAACCTTATTATTTTGAATCAGTAGTTTAACAAAGAAAAGTTCATTGTCAGATGATTACAGATGAAAAACCTCAAATTACTTACTTTTCTAATTGTATATTATATATGTATATGTATATATATATCAGTGGTGGCCCGTGCATTTTACACCTAGGCCTTCAGTAGTGCTCCGAATCAATCCACCCCCCAATAATCAATTTATGGCTATAAAAAACATCTTATTATGCAGAAATGCAGCATAAAGAGAGGCGCATCACAGATAGATAACTCGTGTAGCGTTACAATTTGCCCGCGGGAACTCATCACGTGACAACAATGGGATGCCCAACTGAACTCTTCCACTGACATCCCCCGTGGCTTTGTCCTGAGCGCGGCCCAGCATCCCTAAGTGCTCAAACTCCAAGAGTGTGTAAAACAAGTCCTTATTAGGAAGTAAGCCCGACCGTTTGAGGTGATGGTATAAAATGACCCCGCCCCTTTGGCTCGGGGCCAGAACCTCCTCACCTGCACATCTGCTGGACACGTCTCAGTGAATGTCCAGAGAGGGTGAACAATCCTCTCCGGGTGACATTCATTCCGGCCTGGGATATCTCGTAAGTGTATTTCCTGACTTTGAATAAACCATTCTTGCTTGATCAGTTTCTGACCTTTGTGACGTTTTTCCCTGAATGAAATCTGAACACACCAAGATAACAAATTTCGGTCCCTTGGCGGCGGCCACAGAACATGACAGTAGCCACAATAAATCCCTTTATAGCAAACAACTGCGACACATAAGCACCAATATAACCTTATAAACTTGCAGTATTATTTAGGAAAATAGCAGCATGTCACTCACCAAAAATTCTGATCATTTGTAAACAAAATCCATCCTCTTTTCTTTCCTCAAAAAGAGTTTGATTAGTCTGTCGTACAGATTATCCGTGTGCTTCAGCTCCAAGCACTCCCAGCAATACAATTTGCAGTGTACCTCGGAGCCAGTGAGCCAGGGGTACCAGTCACAGTTCTGGTCTTGAAAATGTCAGACAATTCCTTTTCCTGGTTGTGACAGGTTTGCTAGCTTAGGAGTTGCCCGACCTATCTTTACTATGTCCAGCTTTTCTTCACGACTCCATCTAGAAAATGGCTTTTACAATATGCTAGCAACTAAATCCATTTATTTTCCTCCTGCAGCCATTGTGGGTTGACAAAACCAATATTAAACAAACATAAATGCATTTCTGTTTGCAGCTCACTAGTACTCTTTTCCTCGCTAGTACACTAGTCCACTCTCTGACTATTCAATCAGAGGGTGTGAATACGGTGATGTTGCTGTAGCCTGCTAGAGGGCTTTGGGTGTCGCCAACTCAAAATCTGATTGGTTGAAGCAACAGCGTCATCAACACTTATTTTTGTGAGTAAAGGGTTAGCAGAACAGATTGTCCAAGCCCACCCGGGCAGGTTTCTTTGAACAGATGATGGCTGAATTGTGATTGGTTAAATGCTTTAATATGAAAATGCATGTCTAGAAGTGGCACAAACAGGGGAAAAGCTATGAAAGGATGTGAACAGATCATTTGGAATTATTTAATAAGTATTCATGGACAAAACATAATTAACATCTGCGATTCAGATATTTTTTATGGCCAGCAGAGAAGGCCTTGCAGGCCCTGACAGCCCCCACTGCTGAACCTACTTTCATTGATATCATCATTATCATCATCGGTGTGTGTACTTATCCATGAAAAAAAAAAAAAAAAAAATTGCATTTTTCTGATATAATGAGCACTAAAACTGAATGGTAAATGGCTTGTGTAATCTGTCATCTACTCAGATTGCATATAATGCTGTTTCATTCATTCAATCCAATATTACATGGCATACAGGTAACACATCATCCCACAGGCTATGATGTAATATGGTATGACCTTTTAAATAAATAAAATACAAACAACAACAGTGATTATGAATAGTAATGATAATAGAACTAAGGCAACAGGGTCTAGATTGTCACATGGGGGAATGGGCTTGCTTTTTGGTCAATTATATATACTTGCTATTTGAGAAATTAGAAAAAAAAAATCTTCATATTTTCATTCAAGTTACAAGATGTAAATGAAAATTAAACGGATTGGACCTGCTCCGTTTCAAGATGAAAAATATCAAAGATGTTTACAGTCTTTGATTTGAAATGATGACTTATCCCTGATGAAATAATAAACAGAAGCCTGCCCTGGGAAATTAGAGTTCACTGCCTGTGGTTTACTGCATGTGATTAAAACTCACCTTTAATTACCAGTGAATTATTTTATTGTTTATTCGATTCTAAAAAATGTGTCATTTAGTTTATTTTTTACTCTTCTAAAGTCAAGATTGATAACAAGATCCTGTGGGGTTTTCCCGAGTGTGAGGTGTCATGTGAACTGAGGACTAGGGTATGTTCATGACAAGATGCCCGTAAAACTGTGATTTACTTAAGATATGTTTATATCTTAAAATCCTTCATTGCCCAGAGTATAAAAACAGAGGCTCTTGTTAATAAACACTTTTGAATTTCATCTTTGTGTCGTGCTTGTTCATGTAAACAGAGGCTGTATTGAGGATGTATTACATAAACTCAAGGCATACAAATGTTGGAACTGCTAAACCCGGACAACTTTTTTTTTTTTTAAATCAACTACCGTATTTTCCGCACCATGAGGCGCACGGATTATAAGGCCCACCTTCAATGAATGGCCTATTTTTTGAAAAAATCATATACAAGGCGCACCGCATTATAAGGCGCATATAATAGGAGCTACAGTAGTGGCTGGGGTTGCGTAGTGCATCCACGAAATGAAGCTGCGCTAAAGGGAATGTCAACAAAACAGTCAGATAGTTCAGTCAAATTTTATTCATAGTATACAAACCAACGTTCTGTCAACTCCGTTCACTCCCAAAACAAGTTAGTGCATTAACAATACAGTACTGTCCAAACCGGTAGCTCTGATCAGTATTTGTCCCGTCTTGGTTGAAAACAATGTATTTCCAACTAAATATGTCAGAGTTCAAAGCGTTTCATAAAACGAAAGCACCAGGAAGGACCGCCACTAAATTCATTGATGCTCATGTCACTAGCTAGCGCTGTTGCCTTCATTGGAATAGTGACTGTAGAGACGCTCCTACTTGCTGCTCTCTGTTCAACAATCCACTGTTCGAGTATGTCCTCAAGCTGTAGCCATCTCGCTTTGTTTCCTCTGAAACTCTGTTTAGTCTTCATCTTGTTGCTTCCTCCACTTCCATACCATTGATTCGTTAATGTTGAGCTCTCTTGCTGCTGCTCTATTCCTTTGTTCTACTGCGTGACTGATCGCCTTCAGTTGAAACTCAGTGCCGTAAGCGTGTCTATTGAAAGGAGCCATTTTGGGGTCTTTATACAGACACAAGTGGTGTGGGACTGGAATTCCCCTTTATCGTTTTTACCGCTGCTACTTCGGCGACACACACGCATACACATACACAAATGGAAATGGAAATGCACGCTTCGCGCAGTCATATATTCCATCATGCACAGCGCGCTATTTCTTCTACGGGAGAAAATGGAGTTCGCGGCTACTTCCCGTAGTTGTGAGACCTGTTGCAGCTCAATATTGATCCATATATGCGGCGCACCGGGTTATAAGGCGCACAAAATAACAGGCTTTTAGGTGCGCCTTATGTTGCGGAAAATACGGTAACACATTTGAATTTTTTCTACAAGAGAAACAAGGCAAAGATTATTCATTTAAGACTCAACCCCTGTGTCTTTGAATATGTGGTAAAACTGCCCGGATGACACAGAAGTGCTCTTTTCCATAGAATGAAAATAGATATATAAATATCTGAACACCTAAGGTATGAAAAAATGGCATTTCATGCACGCAACACAAATAATGAAGGTTCCCACTATGACAGTTTTGCTATATTTTATTGAATATAATGATATATCTTTCTTACTTTTTCAATTTCTTTTGTTTATGATTTTCTGCAATTTTAGACAACATATTGCTAATTTTAGGCACATTTGTTTGCAATAATCAACACATAATCTGTGACATTTAGCAAAATTAAAATCATTCAAAAAAAACATTGGTTATACAGTGGTTAACACTGTCACTTCACACAAAGAAGGTTCCCATTCTCGGAATGATAGCTTATCAGTTTCGAATTCACACTGCCTCCTCAATTCTTGTCCAAATCTTCTTTTTGTAGAGACTGGACTTGATTTTCTTCCCGCTAAGACAGAGCTGAAGAAGCCTCTTGGAGGCTGAATGGTGAAATGCCTTCAAGGGAAGAAAATCAAGTCCAGTTGCTATGAAAAGAATATTTTGACAAGAATTGGCTATTACCTGGAGGGCTGAGAAACTCCACAGCTATTGACTCCCCAGTTCTCCACTGTTCCACAACATTTCAAAACATACAAAAGGATCTTTGAAGATAACATTTCTCACAGTTCTGTTGAATAGTATGGGCCCATCTAAGCTGCACCTTTGGTCCCAGGGATCAGCCCAAGCAACCCCATGACCGGGTGAGTAGGGAAAGTAAAATTGACAATTAATGAATGCAAATATATCAAGTCAGACTCATGCAGCCTCAGGGCGGAACAGACTGGTGTCTCTCTGAGCCAGCCTTGGGAGTCAGAGGCCCGTGTCTCCCTGAGCCGTTCCCAACCCTGGATAAATGCAGAGGGTTATGTCAGGAAGGGCATCCGGCGTAAAAGTTTTGCCAAAACCAAACATGCGAATCAAATATAATAACCTGATTATACCGGATTGGTCAAGGCCCTGGTTAACAACGACTGTCATTGGTACCGATGACCTACAGGGAAACAATGGAAACTGGGCTGCTTTAGGTCAAAGAAGGAGAGGAGGAAGGCATGTTTGGAATCAGAGAGAGAAGAGGAAAGGCAAGAGTCTGGGACTGAGAATAGGGACTTTGAACATCGGGACTATGACAGGAAAAGGTAGAGAGTTGGTCGACATGATGCAGAGAAGGAAAGTGGATATACTGTGTGTCCAGGAGACCTGGTGGAAAGGTAGTAAGGCTAGAAGCTTAGGAGCAAGCTATACGTTGTACTATCATGGCAAAAGAAGAGAAATGGAGTAGGAGTTATCTTGAAGGAGAAGTTTGTTAGGAATGTTCTGGAGATGAAAAGAATGTCAGATAGACTTATGAATCTGAAACTGGAAATTGAAGGTTTGATGCTCAATATTATTAGTGGCTCTGCCCCACAGGTGGGATGTGAGTTTCAGAAGAAGGAAAAGTTCTGGAATGTGTTAGATGAGTAGTAATTGGTGCAGACTTCAATGGACATGTTAGTGAAAGCAATAGAGGGGATGAAGAAATGGCTGTAGCAAACACTTTTTTTTCCAGAAAAGACAGGGACATAGGGTAACTTATAAGAGCATTACATTACATTACATTACATTGCATTTGGCAGACGCTTTTATCCAAAACGACTTACAATAGAGGACATAGGGACTGTAAATACACTTGCAAATACATGATGTGTAGAGCAGAGGTAGGAGCACACAGGTAGACTACCCCTTGTATAGACAAGGTAACCTGAAAGAGATCAGTGACTGCAAAGTAGTTGCGGGTGAGAGTGTAGCCAGACATCATAGGATGCTGGTTTGTAGGATGACTGTGGTAACAAGGAAGATCAAGAGGACAAATGCAGACACAGGTAGGAGACTACTTGGAGTGTCATCTGGAAAGAAAGTAGATTAGGAGATTTGGTGGTGGAATGAGGAAGTGCAGGAGTAGATACAGAGTAAGTGGTTAGCAAAGAAGAAGTACGACTGAGGAGAACAGACAAGAGTACAGGTAGATACGACGTGAGGTAAAGATAAAGGTAGCAAAGGCAAAACAAAGGGCATACGATGACATGTATGCTCGGTTGAACAGTAAGGAGGGAGAGAATGATCTTTACAGGTTGGCAAAACAGAGAGATTAAATGGAAACAGGTCCAGGTGATTAAGAATAGAGAAGGAAATGTATTGAAAGATGCTAAAAGAGTAATGGAAAGATGGAAAGTGTACTTTGAAGAGCTGATGAATGTGAAAAATGAAAGAGAGGCAAGGGTAGAAGAGGTGACTATTATAGACCCCAAAGTAGCACAAATTAGTAAAAAGAACACATTGAAGAGGTTGAACAGTGGAAAGGCATTGGGCCCTGATGATATACCTGTGGAGATGTGGAAGTGTCTAGGAGGCTGCGGTAGAGTTTCTGACTCGATTATTCAACAGGATCTTAGAGAGTGAGAAGATGCCCATTTTTAAGAATAAGAGGGATGTGCAGAATTGCGGCAACTATAGAGGAATAAAGTTGATAAGCCATACAATGAGGTTATGGGAAAGAGTAGTGGAAATTAGACAATGAGCAGAAGTCAGCATTTGTGAACAGCGGTATGGCTTCATGCCTAGAAAGAGTACTACAGATGCAGTATTTGCTTTAAGAATGCTGATAGAGAAGAACAGAGAAGGCCAGAGGGAGCTGCATTTTGTTTTTGTAGACCAAGAAAAAGCATATGGCAGGGTGCCAAGAGAGGAGCTCTGGTATTGTATGAGGAAATCTGGAGTTGCAGAGAAGTATGAGACAGTGGTGCAGTGTGCTTTAGGGGTGGATGAGGAACTTGGGTGGAGTAGTGAACCTACAGGGAGTGTAAATCAAGAATTTGGAGGATTTCAGGTAAGTAGGATCAACAGTCCAGAGCAACGGGGAGTGTGGAAAAGAGGTCAAGAGACGGGTTCAAGCAGGTTGGAATGGAAGGAGAAAAGTGTCAGGGGTACTATGCCAAAAAAAGACTATCAGCAAGAATGAAAGGGAAGGTGTACAAGACAGTGGTAAGACCAGATATGCTGTTTGGCCTACAAAAAGTTACAATGATGAAAAGACAGGAGGCAGAGCCAGAGGCCGCAGAGATGAAGATGCTAACGTTCTCTGTGGAAGTGACCAGGATGGATAGGATCAGGAATGAGTCTATCAGAGAAACAGCACATGTTGGATGTTTTGGAGAGGAGGTCAGAAAAGCAAGACTGAAATGGTTCGGCCATGTACAAAGGAGGGATAGTAAATATATTGCTACTCGGATGCTGGAATTGGAGCTGCCTGGCAAGAGGTCTTGAGGAAGACCCAAGAGAAGATTTATGGATGGAGTGAGAGAGGATATGAAGGTAGTTGGTAAATAAGGTTAGATGGGTAAGGCTGATTCGTTCTGGTGAACCCTGAAGGGAAAAGCTGAAAGGAGAAGAAGAAGAAGAAGAAGAAGAAGAAGAAGAAGAAGAAGAAATAATATTTCAAGACAGACTATATGATGTCTAAACACACACACAACTTTTTTTTTTCATGCTTGTTTTTACTGAAATTGCTCATGATTGCAAAATTTGCACATATTTGAGTTTAAGTGCCCCAACCAACAACTATTTATTGAAGGAAGTCACGTAGTCATATTTTTCTCTCAAATTCAGCTATTACGTGGGCTGTTCAGATTCAATATCCTCTATGACTTCATGAGCTGGAAGGCCTGCCTCTGCTTATGACTTCTTCCACCCAAATGAAGTAAAAGCCAAGCTTAAATCCTCTCTGGTTATGATATGCTGCACAACAATTTTGCTGCAAGAAGCCAGCCAATCACAGCAAGGTGAGATTTGTAAAGATGAAAATGGAACCAAGGTGACTTGGATATTCTGAGAGAGAAAAACAATGGCTGTGTCGTGTGCTGTGTAAAATCATATTAGCATATCATACACACAAACACATATGTATATTACACATGCATGTTTTATATATTTAACATTATTTGTGTGTGTGTGAATGTTAGTGTATACATATATATATATATATATATATATATATATATATATATATATATATATATATATAAGTAGAACACATGATATATTTTCACAGCATGCCTAAAGCTTGTTTCTTTCTTTCTTGCTGTTGTTTTTTTGTTCCGCATGAAGTTTCTGTCTTCAAGAGTCTGCATGACTTCCTCCAGTCCTGAAGAGGGATTTGGGAATTTCAAACACAGACAGCCAGCTCTATTGATGACTTGCCTGATATGACTGACTCGTCTCAGCTTGAGCTCTCCTGCTTTTTTAAAGACCACTTCTCTCCGACCTCCTTCGCTCAATTTGAATTTCTCTGCCGAAGATGACAAAGGGGTGTGCCATCAGCACTGTGCATGAAATACTCATCCAGGGTTGAAATGGCCTATTAATGAACTAAACGTCAAGCCGTCATCTATAATAAACCAATGCAAAGTATGCCCCTTGTGACGTCACAGCTTAGTTGATCTCTCATGGTTCACTTAAATGAGATTAATCTTTCAAACTTATATCAGGCACATTGCCATGATGCTTTTGGCTGCAGCTAGAGGAGCGTTATTCAGCCTCAGAGATACCTCGAGAAAGAATTTGTCTTGAACTGTTTGAAAGACACTTAATAAATGACAGTTAGCCCCAACGCTGCTCCCTCTACTAATATATGAGTGAAGCATGAGCTGCTTGTGCTGGAGGCAAAGATGGACAGACACATGCAGTGACAACAGAGAAGAACAGGGGAGAGACAGTGAGTGGGACAGGTACAGCAAGAGTAAGAGTGCATTAGCCTTGTGTACACGCCTCAGAGAACACACTAGTCCCTCCAGGGAAGCTGCGAAAGTCCTCTAGGATGTAGTCAGACAAGACATATGACCAATCTGTCTGAAACAAGACTGCAAGAGCTTTTCACCAGGTGCTTGTGAATCATAGTCTCACCAATCTGATCAAAATGCTGATATGCGTTTCTATTTGAGGTACATTTTCAAGCATTCATCTGGAGGTTTGGGGGAAATTAAGTGAACCAATTTTGGTGTAATTTTCATATTTGTCTGTCCTTTTGTTATTATGTTTTAAGCTTTATTCATGATTTTTTAAATCATTTTGGCACTTTTAGTTGTATGAAGTAATTTTTGTTTCATTTTTTTGGCTGATTTGTATTTTTTTTTTCCTGATTTTTCAGTACTTTTGTGCTCTTTTTTGTGTCATTTATGACTTATGACTTAATCATTTCATGCACAATCGCAAGGGACAACCCATTGGTCTGCCTGAAATAAGTGTTTTCAGGGGGGAGCTGGTGAATTATTGCCCAGCCAACCAGACAGGCCTGCTGAGATTAATTTACATTTATATTTAAGCCATTTAGTCCAGTGGGATTGAAATGGGTGAGCAGGTAAGGAGTCAGGACTTTGGCCTGTCAAACAAGGAGATGTCAGTCTCTAGATCATTCATGTTTCAGGATAAAGTGGAACCAACTTAGTAGTGTGTGTTTTCTCCTGATGGAAAAAGACTGCCTCTGTAGATATGCAACAAAATGCCCTGCAGCTTCCTGGTGTCTTTGATGACCCAGGAAGTCAAGGAATGAATCCCACCCAAAGCTAACAAATGCAAATGACAGTAATCATCATAAAAGTAGTATGGGATCATTTTGCTGCACATGTTTTGAACATCTCTCTTTCTCTCTCTCACACACACACACACACAGACAAAATAAACGATATACCCAGCAGATCACATGGTACACTGCAGTGGTTTGCTTGAAAAGATATCAAATTAAGGCAGAAATGACGCCCTTGAAAACGTCTTTAATTGTATCATAAGTTGAGTATTTTTGTTAGCATCCAGCAGGAGTCTAATATGACAAAAACATTGGAGCGGGATATCTATGTTTCCCCCTCCCTCTTTCTACAAATTTAACGTAGAAGTCAAAATGTGTATTCTAAAATTTAATCTCATAAGTTAAAATATGTTAAACATATCCTGAAATTTTGAGTAGCTGTGAATTCAGATTTTTTATTTTATTTTTTATTTTTAAGAAGAAAAAAAAAAGAAGAATGAAGGAAATCTGACTTTCCTTGGGGAAACTGGATTGAATCGAACCACTGTGTAAATATCTGTTTATTAAATGGGGATTTTTTTTTTTTACAATTAGATTAAAAAAATTCTGTATTATGTATAAAACAAGTTCTTAAAATCATGATTATGGTTGTTTAAGATTTTTAGGATGAAGCTATTAGAGGAAACAAAATTGCAATTATCAAACAAAATCAGTGAACTGTGATTATGATGTATTTCCAGATTCTCTACAGATATATTAAAAGAGATGTAAAAATATCTATATATTCTCTTTTACAGTTTTACTTCAATTTAAGTAACATAACTTCCTTTGAGTTTTCTTTATTTTATCGAACAGGCACATAGTTGTGGTGTATGGCCATTCTAAGCGAGTAGTGGTAAATATCAATTATTTTAAATCATTACTGAAAAACCCAAAGAAAACCATGGATTCTATTAAATTTCTGATTTATGAATTATATCTGAAGAACTTTTCAATTTAATTTATCTTTACTATTTTAGGAAACTTTTTGTTTACCTTATTAGAACATTTTGGATACACCAATTCATTTTTTAATTTTAATTTTATTTTTACATACATACATATATACATATATATACACCGTATTTTCTGGGCTATAAGCCGACCCGGATATAAGCCGCATTTGCTCTATTTAAAAAATAATAATAATAAAAGGATATACAAGCCACATCAGGTTCTAAGCCGCAGATATCTATATTGAAAAATTAGAGATTTGCTGCATGTGCAGAATGATTTTGAGCTGTAAATTTACATATATGTACCTGAACAGATTCTTTCCTAACAGTGCCTTTTAACACAGCAGCAACTTTGTTGATTAGAACGGAACATAACCAAGAGAAAATAACAAGTATTTATTCATCTTCATTTCTTCTGTGTTTGAAATAACTAGGCACCTTAATCATCTTCGCTGAAACTCATGAAGTCTCAGAATTGCGGCAATTATAGAAGGATAAAGTTGATAAGCCATGAAATTAAGTTATGGGAAATAGTAGTGCAAACTAGATTCTGAGCAGAAGTCAGCATTTGTGAACAGTAGTATGGCTTCATGCCTAGAAAGAGAACTACAGATTCAGTATTTGCTTTGAGAATGCTTATAGAGCTGCATTGGGTTTTTGTAGACCTAGAAAAAGCATATGGCAGGGTGCCAAGAGAGGAGCTCTGGTATTGTATGAGGAAATTTCGAGTGGCAGAGACATATGTTAGGCTTGGGCAGGACATGTATGCTAGCTGTAAGACGGTAGTACGTTACGCTGTAGGGGTAACAGAGAAGTTCAAGGTGGAGGTGGGACTCAGGACATCAGAGATCAGCTCTGAGCCCCTTCTTTTTCTCAGTGGTGATGGACAGGCTGACAAATGAGGTTAGACAGGAATATCCATGGACCATGATGTTTGCAGATGACACTGTGATCTGTGGTCAGAGCAGAAAACATATAGAGGAAAATCTAGAGAGGTGGAGGTATGCTCTGGAAAGGAGAGGAATGAAAGTTAGTCGCAGCAAGACTATATGTGTGTGAATGAGAGGAACTTGGATGGAACGTTGAAGCAACAGGGAGTGGAGATCAAGAAGTTCGAGGATTTCAGGTACTTGGGGTCAACAGTCCAAAGAGTGTGGAAACAAGGTGAAGAGATAGGTTCAAGCAGGTTGGAATGGGTGGAGAAAAGTGTCAGGGATACTATGTGATAGAAGACTATCAGACAGCATGAAATTAAAGGAAAGGTTTACAAGACAGTGGTGAGACCAGCAATGCTGTATGGCCTACAAACAGTTACAATGATGAAAACACAGGAAGCAGAATCAGAGGCCGCAGAGACGAAGATGCTAAGGTTCTCTTTGGTAGTGACCAGGATGGATAGGATCAGTAATGAGTCTATCAGAGAAACAGCACATGTTAGAGGTGTTGGAGGTCAGAGAAGCCAGACTGAAATGGTTCGGCCATGTACAGAGGAGAAATAGTGAATATATTGGTAGACAGATGCTGGAATTGGAGCTGCCAGGCAGGAGGTCTAGAAGAAGACCAAAGAGAAGATTCATGGATGTCATGAGAGAGGATATTGTGGCGGTACTGTTAGAGGAAGTTCTGAGTTTTGGGTTCTCCTTCTGGCTGTGAAGGTGTTTTGGGGTTGAGCGAGAGCAAGAGGGGCAGGGTGGAGAGAGGGGAGCACGGAGATGGAAGCTAAGTGAAGCGACCGTTGTTTAACTGTGCTAATAAAGATAAGGCCCTCTTCAATCGCCAAATCATCATCATTGAGCACATCCAGGCAGACGTTACATGGGTGACAGAAGAAAAACACCACACCGGAGTTTAACTGACCGAACCTAGCTGGCTCGGTGAGCCCACACCGGCTGACTCTTCTTCAGTCAGAAGTATGGCGGCGCAGGGAAAATGCCAAGACCACTCTTGTTTACCTTGCAAGCGGCGGTGGCACATCATGGGTCAGCCCCCTCACTCCGGGCTTCCCCCCTACCACCTTGCCTCCCACACCACATACGGCAGTTGATGTGCAACCCCCTGTCCTGGACAAGCAACCAGCAGCTTGTGATGAGGTGGACAGGCTGGCAACGGCAACGACAGGCTGGCAAGAGAAGTATGGCAGCGTAAGTGCGAAAATTTAGACCCCAGGCAGCAGGAGGAAATGTGGCAGGTGCTGGTGGAATTAAAGCACATTTTTGCCCTGACGGAAGAGGAAGTCGTACCAGTTAGCTGCTAATAGCTCTATTGAAGGAATGCAGAAGGCTAGCATCATCCAGGCATCCTATAGCCCATGGGCCTCAGGCATTGTGATGGCTGAACAAAAAGTTTAATAAAATTGTTTGTTGCTAAAATTGTTCAATAAAATGAGGCTCTCTGTGTACGCCAGGCGACTAAACAGCATAATGAAGAAAGACGCATACCCACTGCCCCGCTTCGATGAGTCTTTGGACTTGGTATCCAGCTCATCCTGGTTCTCCTCATTAGGCCTACACAGCGGGTATTGGCAGCCTTGAAGCCAGACCGGAGACTGCTTTCTGTACCCACAAAGGATTGTGGCACTTTTGAGTCCTCTGTTTCGGACTGTGCAAGGCCCCAGCCACATTCGAACAACTGATGGTAAAGGTGCTGGATTACATCCCCCAACTGGGGGGCACAGGGTTGGTGTAGAAGCCATCGGCACGTTGGGGGAGAAGGTACAGGCAGTGAGAAACTAGCCGGTCCCCACCAATCTCCAAGAGCTTAAGAGCTTCATTGGGCTGGTATCCAACTATGGGCAGTTCATGCGTGAGTTTTTATGCATTGCCATGCCCCTGTTCCGCCTGCAGCGAAAAAACAGTGATTTTTCCTGGACCCCTGAGAGTAAGCAGGCCTTCGGTTCCTTGAAGAAGGACTTGACTGAGTCTCCAATCCTCTTTCCCCCTGACCCTAATCTGCCATTCATCCTGGACACAGATGCCTGCGAGGATGGGATGGGCATGGTGTTGAGCCAGGTGGGGGCACATGGAGAGAAAGTGGTGGTTTATCTTAGTAGAATGTTCAACAAGGCGGAACAGCGTTATTATGTGACCTGCAGAGAACTCCTTGCCATTGTGAGAGCGATAATCCACTTCAGATACTATCTGTGCGGCCTGCCCTTCACTGTCCGAACTGACCACTCTAACCTCCAGTGGTTAATGTTCTTCAAAGAGTCAGAGGGACAGATTGCACACTGGCTGGAAGAACTGGCACCTTATGTCTTCCAAGTGGAGCACAGGGCTAGAAATTGACATGCCATTGCTGATGCCATGTCCCAATGCCCCTGTGCTGCCAATGGCTGTCAACAAGAGGGAGGCTCACAAGAAAGAGCTCAATATGGGAGAGAAAGGCCCAATGCAGGATGGAGAAGGGCTTGTCTGCAGAGAGATGCAGGTTGTGGACGCACCAGACTGGACTCAACAGGGACAGGATGCTGACCTGACACCAGTGCTGCAGTGGGTGGAGTCAGGGCAGAGGGTTTGGAAAGAGCCAGCTACAGGGGAAGAGAGCTGGTAGGTAGTGGTTCCCAGAGCACTGAGAGGGACAGTGTTAAGAGCTGTACATGGAACCATGGGGCCAGGACACTTTGGGGTCTCAAGCTGGACAGTCAATGGTTGGGGCCTTATGAGGTACTGGGGAGGCTGGGGGTGTGATATATAGGGTCCAGCTGCCCCCCAGGGGAAGGCGGGTGGTCCTCCATACAGAGGTGACGCTCATTCACGTCGGAACCCTGGACCAACACCTACCCAAAAATAAAGCAGCTACACCCCCAGGCCCAGGAACCATTCCCCCTTCCATTCCTCCACAATTTTTTGTGAGAGGGGGGCATTGTAGCGACCCTGCAGTACTGTCAGAGGAAGTTCTGAGTTCTGTGTTTTCCTACTGGCTGTGAAGGTGTTTTGGGGTCAAGGGGGAGGGAGGGGGCGGGGTAGAAAGAGGGGAGCGCCAAGACGGAAGTGAAGCGACTCTTGTTTATTTGTGCTTTGTGCTGATAAAGATGAGGTTTGTTAACTGCCAAATTGTTGTCATTAACCACGTCCATGCGGATATTACAATAGAGAGGAGGATACAGAGAAGAGGGTTAGATGGAGAAGGTTCATTTGCTGTGGTGACCCCTGAAGGGAAAAGCTGAAAGGAGAAGAAGAAAAGACAGCAAAACAAGTGTCACACAATAACACGCTTGTATAGACCATCCAATGTACACACTAGTACCCCCCCACATACACACACTCACACTCACACACATCGCACACACAGTGCCTATTAACTCCAGGATAAGAAACATTTATGATCAGCATCCTAATCAACTAAAACAGGATTGTTCTTCTTTTGATGGATCAAATCAAAGAGATAAATAATAATAATAATAAATCTATCTGGTGGGCCTAGTGGCTCCTCGTGGGTTTACATCGGTGTAAGAGAGCCCTATTTTTAAGGTGTAAATTTTCCTGTCTGATGATGTTCTCTTGTGCACAAGGCTAACAGGATTGAACTGTAGTATGTTAGAGATAGGCACTGGAAGGACTATGCGGCTGCTGCTGGGAATATCTGTAAACTATGGTACCAGGCTATCTCCTTCTTTGACCCAAATTGTAATGTTGTGACTCCCCCCACCCTAGCTCAAACAGCACGGCCTCCTCCTGGACATTCTAATGTAGTACACTTTAGTAATGTCTGACTGACTATCCTTATTCATCATGAAATAAAATGAGAAGTGAATTGGTGACATTTTCATTACTCTTGCCTGCTTCATGCTGAAACTGTTTCCTTGATAGCAAACTATGCAATTCAACACACACATTAGGCTTCATTGAGTTAAGGGGAAGGATCATCTGCATGGTAAACAAGCAAACCTTTCTCTGTGTCTGTGCTAAAACATCCGGATTTATTTCCACAATAAGAAATGTATACTGGTCACCACATGGAAGTGAAAAATGACTCATCCTATATATTTTTTCTTCAATCTGTCATGGTACATGCACAAACACATACACACACACACACACACACACACACACACACAAACAGAAACAGAAGAATAACAAAACAGAAAATAGATTTTAAAAATCCAGCAAATTAAAGGATTCATAATATATTGAGCAATATGTCACGACTCCCCTTTCGCCTCCTTTGGATGAAAACCCCTCTTCAGTCGGGATGAATGAATCATGCACCTCAGATCTATCATAGATTTCCCCCCCTCCC